>NC_087200.1:148964750-148998596 GCF_015104395.2 Macrobrachium nipponense
TAACTCTGTCCCCTACATCCCGACAATCCGTAGAAAAGGATACATTCAACATTGGTATTGTCAAATACTCTCTCTCTCTCTCACGTAATACTTGACATGATGGGACAGGTAGAGGTAGCTTGTTCCCATCAGATGTGTCAGGGTAATGTATTTACGATGTCATCAAATTGTTCAAGTATTTTTTTTAATTACATATATATTTTTTTGCACGTGGCGGCTGGTTCTGCAACAGCAGCAGCATTTCACCTCCTGCTCCCTAAATGAACATTTTTTATTATTGCAATGCAGGACAAATTTACTTCTAAAATTACAGTATTATAATTCCATAGTTGCATCAACAGCAGAGACGCTTCTTGTTTCTATGACAAATGCTAAATTCACGGTTGTTTCAACCCTGCATACTCATTATTATTTTCCTAAAAACCTTTTTCTTTAAGCTTTTTTCCAAGGAACTTTTCACTGCTATTTATGGATTGTAAACTGTCGATAAATAACTCAAATGAAATATGTCACAGTCATTTCGTGTATAAAAACTAAGAATAAAAAACCTTAAGTGTTGCAGACATGGTCGAGTTGTGTCTTGCCTTTCCGTACTTGCTTTCACGTTACGGAACGGGATGGAACATGAAATTAAGGCCGAAGACTAAGCTCTGGCACCTATAAGGTCATTAAGCGCTGATAGGGAAAAGGCGAATAAAATGTTTTGAAGGTGCAACGGGAGGAATACATCTCAGTTCCACTATGAAACGGTAGTTAGTTGGAAGAAAGAGAATATAAACGGAGCTATATACACTACAAAGGAACGGAAGGTGTTGTAGTTAGGGCCCGACGGTATTTTTTGTTTGTATGGTGTTTTTACGTTGCATGGAACCAGTGGTTATTCAACAACGGAACCAACGGCTTTACGTGACTTCCGAACCACGTCGAGTGTGAACTTCTATCACCAGAAATGAACATCTCTAACCCCTCAGTGGAATGCCCAAGAATCGAACTAACGACAAGACCATACCGATCACGCCACTGAGGCGCTTTTAGTGGCCGACGGGAGGCTGCCAAGTGCAATAGTACGATGCACTGATGGCATTGGCCCCCTAAACCTTTTATGTTATTCCATCGATCTGTTTACCAGGACTATAATTATTTTGTACAGATAGCATAAGGTATTATCATTCTCTCTCTCTTTCTCTTGTTTTTGACAAGAGTATCTCCAAATGAGACTAACATTGTAAATGAATCCCGTTGCTTAACCAAAAACGCATAGGCTGCTCAGTTTCACCAAAAATATCTGATGCACGAGAGTATTAACTATTCTGGGAACTATCGCAATTACATACAGAGCACTTATTCCTATTAGGCTTATTACTGCAAATATAACCATTACTAAATATGGGAGCAACATTATTTGGATTATTGATCGTTCTTGGAAGCACCTCATTTACATGCAGCAGTTGTCTCCATCCTCCTACTCCAGTATTCTTCATGGTGACTTCTCCACCTGTAACATCTAAACACAGTGAGGAAATGCGTGTGTCTTTGTATGTATGTAGGTGTATATAAATTATATACATACATACATACACACATATATATATACATATATATATATACATATATACTATATATATATATATATATATATATATGTATGTATATATTTCGTATACAGAACAGGTAGTTAGCAGTTTCTAAAACCCTGAACGATTTCGAAATTAGGGGGAGGGGGGAGACATATTTCAGAACTCTTTAAGAAGTTTATAATATATATATATATATATATATATATATATATATATATATATATATATATATATATATATGTGTGTGTGTGTGTGTGTGTGTGTGTATATATGAGTGTGTGTGTGTGTGTGTGTATATAGTATATATATATGTGTGTGTGTGTGTGTGTGTGTGTGTGTGTGTGTGTATCATAAGGAGCGACGTTTCAAGACTAACATCTCATTCTCAAGCTAAAAAGTGACCAACATAAAATTAATACTAGTTAATTAATTACAAAAGTAATTATGAAAGTGACAAAACTCTACATCAGTTAAAAGAAAGGCAACAAACCTTCAGAGGGGCAGAAGGGAACAGAATGACTATAAGAGAGCACAACCAGACCAGCAGAATTCACCAGAGGTACTTGCACAGGTGCCTAAGAAGAAGACTGGGCGTTTGAGAAGGCTGAGGTTGTTAAAGATGCGAATCGAATGTCAGAGGGGCGTCGGTGATCGAGCTGCTGTCAAGTTATATAACTCTGAGTGCTCTAATATCCGAGACCATGAAAATATGGCAAACATATGATACAGTACAAATATTTCAAAATTCTGGGCAGGCGCTGAACCACCAAATGTTGACAATTTTAGTCATTATTTATAAAACAGGCGGTTAGTTCCCCACTTTGACGCGGTCTTCTTCTTGGGCACCTTTGCAGCCGCAGTGTTGCCGTTTCATGGGATGACTCCCTAAATCTATGGCGGAAATGAGGCTTCCAGGGAGAAGTTGTGGGGCAAGAATTTTTTGTGGGATTGTTTTGTGGACTAATAATAAATAAATAAATAAAACTTATTTCTAATAATATTTGTAAATGCAAAATATTAATAATATATTCTAGCGGCTTAAATTAATTGATTTTTTCTTTTAAGTGGATGAAAGCTCACCTGGTCATAGTGGCTATACTGCTAATTCGCCGGTCGTCTCTCAATTCTGCCCCCCACCTAATGAACGGAGCCCAGGCCCCAGGATTGCAAGATATCGTGAACTGTACGCGAACGTTACACGTACAACTTCAAGTTTCAATAATTCAAAACATTTGGATATATAGCATTAGCGGCGTCTACTCCTCTTCACTAGAGGAACTAAGGCAGTCAGGCTTTTCTGCCATTTCGGTATACCGATAGTGATTGGCATCTTATCATGAGCGGAAAACAATATTCTCAACGGTATCGTACAGCTTGGGAAATGATGAGAGGTTTAAAGAATGGAATGACGTTTAGTTCGCTTATGTTTTCCTTGCCGTATTTCATTGCAGACTAAAGTTGATTCCTTTTGTCCTCTCCGTTTTAGCAACGTAGGCTGAATTATTTGGATCCATTTTCGTGTCATAAAATTAATTTTAGCCTGTTGTTACTGGTTTGGTACACAAATTGATTAGAACGATAATAAATTTTGTGGTTTTTGAAAAATTATTAGACTATTTGTAGTAATAAGGTAAAATATATCATTTACAGTGTGGCTACAGCCACACTGTAAATGTGTATGTATTTAAGTACGTATACCTGCACACGAAATGCAATTTATGTATGTAAGTATTCATGCACATACTACTTGAGGTGTATATATATTCGCACAAGGAATGCAATTTATACAAGACAATATTCATGTGTATAGTTCCTTATGTGTGTTTACGTATTCATGTATGTATGCATTTATACAATTTATGCATAAAAATGTTCATGCAAATAGTTCTTCAAGTCTGTGTATGTATTCATCTATGTATGTTTGAATGAATGCAGAGGAAATGCATTTTATGCATGAAAATTTTCCTGTATATAGTTCCTGAAGTATGCGTAAGTATTCATCTATGTATGAATGTGCAAGGAATGCAATTTATGCATGAAAACATTCATTCATATAGTTCTTGAAGTGTATGTATTCATTCGTGTATGTATTAATGTACAAGACATGCAATTTATATATGAGAATACGTATTCTTGTATATATGATGAATTATATATGTGATTAAATTTACTGTGCAACGGGTAAAGAGTTGAACAACAACCAAAAAGCCTTCGAATTCAAATATATACATACACACACACACATATATATATATATATATATATATATATATATGATATATATATATATGTATGTATGATATATATTTGAATTCGAAGGCTTTTTGGTTGTTGTTCAACTCTTTACCCGTTGCACAGTAAATTTAATTGCATGTCTTGTACATTAATACACACACATATATATATATATATATATATATATATATGTATTAATGTACAAGACATTAATACATATATATATTATACATATATATATGTATTAATAACATATATATATGTATTAATGTATATATATATATATATATATATATATATATATATATATATTGCTATCACATGCATTTATAAATATATCTTTATTGCTCAGTAAATATAACTGTACTAATAACGCGTCATTGTTGTTTGATACACTTTGTCCATTAAATATCTTTCCAAAAAATATTATTATTATTAATTTTATTATTATTATTATTAATATTATTATTATTATTATTATTATTACATCAGCTGGCTCTCCCAGGATATTGTAATTCTTACCTGTTAAGAAAAATTGTAAAAATAAATACTCTGTCATATTGAGTGCCGCCCTGTTAGTAGAAGTTTTTCATTTGTTGTTAATGATCACTGGAAAATCCTGACAACAAATCTAAAATTTTTGTTTTCAATGATTTACGGGATGTTTGTGACTGGGGTTAAAAAGAAATGCAATAATATATATATTATATATATATATATATATATATGCATATATATATATATATATATATATATATATATACATATATATACTATATATATATCATATATATATATATATATATATATATATATATGTGTATGTATATATTGTTAATAATTAAAAAATTTGTTAAAAAAAATATATATATATATATATATATATAATATAGTATTACATATATATCATACCTATTATATTATTATTAAAATATATTTAATATTATTATATTATTTTAAATAGCAATATGCCTTTTGTTTACGAAAACAAGTGAAGAGATGAATTTCTTAAAATGATGATGCATTTACTCTGCTCACAGATAACACCCCACCATATATCAATCCTATATAACGTCATCATTTCAATGTACTGGGAGGTAGACTGCTCGCTCAGTGTGTCATATTTTCGTTTGTAGATTAGAAAACTAGCAATATGTTTATATTTCTTCATTTATCTCACGTTTTGCAAAAGATAGGAAAGTTTTGGTCATACCAAAGGATTCGGTATTTAAATGTACAACCAAATAATCTTTTCCTGAAATCTATAAGATAAAACAAAGGAATTACAAGTAAAAGTGGAGAGAGAAACATTTCATTCTTTATACCTGTTTTTATTTATCATCTGATTTTGCATAATTCATGCAATCAAGATAAAATAAAACTCATGTTTTTATACAATAAAATCACCCTGAATACACTGGTGCTTTCAGATTGTAGATCCGTGTAATATGTTAAGAGAAAATGAAGAATATGTGTTATTATGTTGCATCCGTACTTGACTCAGTTTGACAGTAGTGCAGAGAGATGCAAGACACCGTTGGTTTTGGTCCTCTCAGCTAGAGCAGTTACCTGTTGGCAGTTGCCTATTGCCTATTATGTCATTACATTTTCTGTAAATAAATGCATAAAATTCCCATTATGACTTTCGAACATTTTTACTCAAATATCATATATGTCCGTATTTCTGGACATATCTGTTAAAAAAAAAAGTAAATAATCAGATGGAGCATCTGGTATTGTTGGAGATGTAGGCTGGCCACAGGCAGGAAATTCAGTCCAGGAAAGAATTTGAAATCTACGGACTTACTTCGCACTCTTCAGCTCACCTTTAATGAGGTTGGTTTCAACATATTGTTTCTAATTTTCTTATATGATTATATTTTCAAACGAAAGAGATATCAGACTAAAGCCCCGTACACACTATGCATCATGATGCTCGTAGTGTTAGATGGATGCGTTGAAAAACTACTTTTTCAACACGAAGCCGCATTACCAACGTGTTGATGGGTCAGAGCCATTTCATTACTCAGCTCAGTGTTGCACCATCATTTAGAGGGGAAGGATGTCCGCTCACCACCACCCGCCAAGGACTAACACAATACATTTTATTGAATTACTGAAGGAACATCCATCTGCTTGGAACATCAAATGCAAGCATTACAAGATGAGAAACATCAGGAGTGCAAGCTTGGAAACCATAAAATCAGAGTTATGAGTTTTGTAAACTGTACATTGCGGAATGAAGACATTACTAAAAAGCTCCACACCCTGAAGACACAATTCTACAGGGAAATGTCTGCAATCAAAGCATCACAGAAGTCTGGACCTGGCACAGAAGATCTCTACACTCCGAAGTTGTGGTGTTTTGATGAGCTGCGTTTCTGGTAAGGAAAAAATATTTGTGTACTTTGTACCTATATTTGAACCTTACTTTCAAATAATCCTCCCTAAGGACATAATAGATGGCTTCACAGGTTTCGGGGATGATTAGACCGAGGCTCTGTTTTGAAATCCTGGTTGAATATTGAAGGCTTGCATACGATCCTCCAGCTGCAAGAACGAGCTCCTGGTGATATGCTGTCTCAAAAGCTGGTGTCCTACTTACAAATATATGGTTCAATTTTTTCCAACAATTTATAAAATGCAAGGATTGGCATTCTTGTGTAATTTTCAAATTCTGTTGGATTTTCAACTTGTAGCTCCAAAAATATTTCATTGAAGCTTCCCTTCAGAGGTCACTGAGAAAGCCATTGCTTACGCCACAAGGTTCTACGTTTCTTCCTCAAAAGTTTCTTTTTCGCAGCACACAGAGCAACTACACCCCACAGTAGAGTAACTACACCCCTCAGTAGAGTCTCCTGGCAAAGTACATCATCAGCAGACATCCTGCCGTTGACAGCTGAACTGCGAGCACAAGTGAGCAGTGTTGCAGTACAGTTTGGCTACTATTAATTTTTTCAACACCACTACTGCATCACGTAGCTGATACATGATGGCATAGTGTGTACCATGCTTTAATTGAGTGATATGAAATAATAATTTCGGTGGAGTAATAAACAGCAACGAACTAAGACTAAGATTTCTTTCTCTTTTCAAGCAGTTGTTTTGAGATGACAACATCATTCGTCACACCACTTCCAGATTTGCAAGTCAAGCTCGCAACATTATCATGAAATCAGCTCACAGTGGGGAGCAGACTCAAGAAACGAAGTATTTGAGTAGACCGCCAAAGCTACAGGAGTGCCAGCCAACACTGAAAAAAATAAAGCGACAGTCACCGGAGCGGGGCAACGTCCCCTTCTCTCCACCTGTATATCACTGGAAGAGGATCCGAGTGAAGGACAAGGTGGATAGTTTTGAAAGTGAGTGTATTTGGAAGGAGATTTTGTCTTTTTACGAGAGAGGAGAGCTCCTGTTAGATGCCCTGCTAGAAAAAGTGAAGGAAGACCCGGAAAATTTTAATGATGGAAGAACAACGTTATGGAAATTTGTGAGAGGGCTTGGATTCTGGTACAAAAAAGTGACGAGTGGAAGAGCTCTTTTACTGAAACGTGATGATATAGTGGCAGCAAAAACTGAATACCTACGGTTAAATGAAAAGGATAGGAATTGTAGTCCATCTGAATGTAAACCTGAAGTATTCCTCGATGAAACTTGGATAAACCAAAATGAATGTGTAAGTCAGTGCTGGACAAAGGGTGAAGGCAAAATAGTACCCAAGCTTAAGACTGGAAAGGGTCAGATTTATTGTGATGCATGCGAGGAGTAAGAAGGGGTATGTCAAAGAGGTGCTATTGTTGTTTAGGTAAAAAAAAAAAAGGTCCCAAAGGGGACTCCCATGATTCCATGGACCATGAAAGGTTTTTAAAGTGGTTTAAGGAACAACTATTGCCTAATATAGAAGATAGATCTCTAATCTTAATGAACAATGCTTCCTACCATAGCAAAATAGAAAATAAAGTGCCAATAACCAGCAATAGAATAAGTTAAGTCATAGGGTGCCTTTCTTCCAATAACGTCACCCAAGACCCATCAGCAACAAAGCCAAAATTGCTACAGCTTCCCAAGTGTCACAAAGAAAAACAAAGGTATGTGATAGACGAGATAGCCTGTGCAAATGGTCATGATGTGCTCAGACTGCCACCATATTATTGTCAGTTTAACCCCAAAGGAAATGTTTTCACCATGTCAAGATGGGCACCAATTCGTCACGATAGAGACCCTCAACCATGTCAAAATGTTCTTGCCTACTGTCTGGTTGAGAGTCACACAACCTCACCGCTCTAAGATATGTACCATGGCAGTAGCTACCTATATTTCAGGAGGTTATGACCTCCTGCTAGGAGAAGATTTTAAGTCTCCTCCTACCTTTGCACCATCTCAGGACCCCTGCCCTTGCATAACTCCAGACCAATTCTACAGTCCCCCAAGAACTACCTCTGCACAGTGAGTGCCACTTGAAGGTACCAGGCAGTGCCCTACTCCGCCCATCAAGGACGTCGAGCTACGTTAGAATCCTCTTAATATGCAAGGAACAGCCTCAGTGCCAGTGCCCAGGCAAGACTCGATTCTCCCTCCCGGAGGTCTCAGTCCTGGTTGCATTTCCTCCACTCCATCAGCAGCTAACCAGTCCCGGAGTAAGGACTCTGCTGAATCCTATTTGACCGAAGAACTCGGGGAACTGAGCCATGCAGCATTAGGCACGGGGACAAGTGCCAGTGACCCGGTTGTCACAGCAACCATAGCCAATGCCCTCCGACATCTTCAAAGGGCTTGAGTCTTCCAAGGCTCCCCACGACATTGTCAAACTGACCTTGGAGAGGTTGAAGGAAGAAGGGAAAAGGGCGTAGAGGTTTTCAGAAACCCTACGAGAGTCAATAGTCTCTCTAAGCACTAGTGTCTGGCACAGTGCCACCCAATTATAGAGAATTCTGACCCTCTCCATCCAGAGGAGAGTGCCAGATTTTGCTACTTTTACTTCCTTCCTATCCTTTTGCAACTGTTTCTATTTTTGTACTGTCTATATCTCCCCTTTCATAGTTTCCCTTCCTCATCATTGCTTTGAGGCATCTATTTCCATTGTATGCTCTGCTTAGGCAGAGCCCCATCAGCCAGCCATTCTGGCCTTGTGAATTAGTACTTCGTTAAGAACAACTATCAGGGCATATGTAACCTCCATAGATATGTCTCTAGGCTTGTTCATAAAAGTGCCACAATTGGCACAGTGTCCTATTCGAGGCATTCAGCATTCCACGGAACTAGAAAAATTTTAGCCAGCAAAAAATGCTATAACTTTAGCTCGTTTATATATTGTTTTGATTTTTCTCTTTAATTTAATATTTCTCCCCAGTCTCTATATTTCCTGAAGAAATTAATACTGTTATGCGTCGTCCTAATGGCACAAGGACAAAATTACTAAACGAAATCGTAGTGCTATTAACACCCCTACGAACGCGTCATATCACCCCATCAGGGCAAACTAATAGCATGTGTTGCCTTGAACATTAAGCTGACAGAATTAAGTATACTATTAACCCCATAGGTTAAGTAAATTTAGCTAATCATTGATTGCAGTTCATTTTAAGTCATTTCTAGAGTGAGGTTACATTTTAAGAGTAATAAAATTTGACTTTCTTCCTCTTTGTTGTGCTATAGCAAATTGTAAGTTATTAGTCTCTTTAGTCATGTCATACTTTACTCTTTAATTTTCTAGATCTGATAAATTTTCAAGAATGAAACTATTTTAAATTCTATGCCTGTCAAGTAAACACTCAAATATGAAAATTAGTATCTGCAGAGGTTTGTTTTTTATGTCATAAGTCCACTCAAGGGAGTACAGAAGGCGCAGGAATTTGTATTTGTCATTTGTCCTTGTTTCTGGCTTGTCTTGTCCATTCTAACCCGTCTAGGGTTGAAACGTCCTCTAGCATGGGGAGGTGTTCAGGATTAAACCCTTTTATAAAGGAATTCCATATTCTCGAGTTCCCCCTCTGAACTGAAAGCCTTCGTTCTCTCTAAAGTCTAAACCATCTCTTCTATTCCTATTGGCTGCTTGGAATTAATCTCCATAGATACCCTACTGCAGGGGGAGGAGCATCTCTATGCCAGAGAGCATAAAAACAAGGAGACAACTGGGATTCATTCTCAAAAGTCCCAGATCTCAGACGCCTCTCAACTGCAGAAACGCGAACACCACTCCCTCCCTTTTTGCTCCCCTGCTTCCTCTTGGGATTCCCCACATGTTCCTTTACCTCCATGGTGCATAGATTGATCAGCAAATCAGAAGACAACAAGACCATGGATTTCCAAACAAATATCATGCCTATTTGTGGGAGGAAATTTGGGAACCCTTAGGTAATGTCTGGGTCATTTCCTAGCCACATGCTCTGGTGGACCTGCAATCAACCACCTTCATTTATTTCAGGACCTACTTGAATCCCCTACATCCTTAGGGTATGAATTGCCACTCACGTAATCTAATTGTAAATATAGTTCATCTAAACCAAGTTCCATAGTTTTATGTGAATTCCTCCCTTCAGTAATATCGGCTTTCAGCCATAGATTTTGTTAGTAATAACCTTGTCCCGCCACACAAGACCATTTTAGGAGTGCCAGAAAGTCACATCCCCACATTTTATACTGTGGGAACGAGACATTTATTACAATATACATATACATAAATAAATATTAAAATAATAATAATATTATATACACATATACATAAACACACATACAAATACATAAATAAAGGTTTTTTTGCCACGAAGGAAAAAATGAAAAAGCGAGATAGCCAAGTACTTTCGGTCCTATTCGGACCCTTTACTGAGGCAATCAGTAAAGGGTCCGAACAGGACCGAAAGTACTTGGCTATCTCGCTTTTTCATTTTTTCCTTCGTGGCAAAAAACCTTTATTTATACATAGCATCACGTTTTATATACTTCGTGATCAAGTTATACATATATATATATATGATACAGTAACCCCCTATCTTATCGAATTCCTTACACATTTTTGGATATGCTCATGACTTTGAGCCTTCAACCCAAACGAAGACACAAATGAAGAAACCCTGACTTTTGTGGTGGGATCCATACCCATGTACAATATTTTAAGATTTAAGTCAGTTTCTGTATATATATATATATATATATATATATATATATATATATATATATAATACACATATATATATATATATATATATATATATATATATATATATATATATATATACACACACACACACCTTCCTTGTTATGCCCCTATAATCTTACAGTTTCCCCTATCACCTTGTCCCTTAAGCAAGAATGGATTATTTGCCTCACCCTTTCCTTCGGAAGGTTCCACTCATCCAGTCATACCTTACAAGATATGGTCAGCCACTCAGTCACACTTTTCACCACCTTACTGCGGCATCTCACAAGTAATCTAATCTATTGGAGTCTCAATATTTGAAGCCCTTATGACCCCACATCATAATCTGCACAAGGATTCTGAAACTTTCACCAACTCCTTACTCTCTTACATCATGCAGCCCTGCCTTTCCTCTCCTTCACAATCAACAAATCCTCAAAATACTCAACTGCATTTTCCTCAGACAGCACCTCTTCATTTGCATATCTTCATCAGAGTTTCATCTGTTACCTTATTTCCGCCTTTTTTATTGGCATTATCTTCCTTTCTCACCTTCAACCTACTTATTTTCCATTATTCCTTCATCAGCTCTTCTTTTCCTTTTTTCCGAAAAATTTCATCTCCTCATCCTACCTGGGCTACTTATAAATATGCTCTTATTTTTTCAAATATAAATTAGGATGAGTTGTTCAATGTATTAAACTGCATCATATGGAGAGCCATAGTAACTTCATTCCAGACACAGTTCCAAGCTAAAACAAATCTTGGTAGTCTTATCAGTTTTGATAGGCCACTTAACAAAACACCTCTTACCAGGAAGACTGGACAAACATCAACAACCAAACTCAACACCCTTGAGGCATTGTGACTTTCGAAATGTTTGGAAATGTGGTCCAAGAAAGAAACACAGTTGAGGGGAAAAGATGACTTAATCGGGTTGACGAGTAAAATTAGAGGAGAAAAAAAAAACCACCTGTAGAGGAACGAGGAGTAGCTGCTAGACTGTCTGCGCCGGTATAACAGAAGTGACTCAGTCCCAGAGAAAAAAATGTGTAGTGTACTCAATGCTAAGAACTGGTCTATAAGAACTTATAGAAGGGGATGCCTGTTATAAATGACACCTCTGAACGGCCTCAAGGCGGGTGATGATACCAGCAAACATGAACGAGGCTGCAACATCGTTTACAGATTATGAATCGTAGGCACATTTTATTCTCTTAATTAGTTTTCCTATTATCACTTAATCCAGAATTATGTTACTGAGTGGTTTACTGTATTACATCTGTTCAACTGCTGATGGCTGTTTACAATAAGGTTATCTTATCTTTTATTTTATATTTGTGACACCTTACCCCATGGTCTGCAACAATATACCCTTTGTAAGGGGAACATGTATAACATAATTTTGCACTATATATTCCACTAGATCGTGAAAATGAGGCTATTTAGCTGTGTCAGTCTTCCTGTTCTCGGCTTGTGTTTAAAGATGAGGGTACTGGCAAGATGGAATAAGATGAGTTACCGCGCATGGTGCCGGGAGCTCAGCTGTGCTCTGTGTTGTCACCTGGAGACTCCTGAGTGTATTTGCGACGTTGTCCTGTAGCTTTGATCTGGACCATCAGCCTTATTGTTGGATTCCTAACATTGCATTTAAGAAAGTAGGCTAATATTAATGTCTTTATGGCTATATTTCCAAAATACAAATACATATGATAGGGAATATAATATCAATGGAAATAAAAATTTACGCATGATATAAGCTTTATTCCTAACATTTCATTGGAAATCTAATTGCAATTAACTCTCTCTCTCTCTCTCTCTCTCTCTCTCTCTCTCTCTCTCTCTCTCTCTCTCTCTCTCTCTCTCTCTCTCTCGTTTCAATCAAGCGATTTTTCAAGATTACTGAACAATTTGTTTTCATCTAATTATAGCTTTTCTATGGGATTTCTGCATTCTGTCTTTCATTTCAATCAAATAAATTTTCAATATTACTGAACAATATTTTTTTATCTTTTTCACACCTTTGCAACGAAATTTTTCCTTCTTAGACTTTAATATTTTTATTCTAAAATGAAGCCTACATCTAATAAAAATGTTCATGACCTCCTCCGGAACATCAATATTGGCGGCCTTGAATATATCAGTAAGATTTGAAACTGCACCGACTCCTGGTTTGAGAGCATCAGCATGGAAAATTTTGAATAAATCTTCCATTTCTTATAGATTTACTCTAAAATGATTAGGCGGCCTATATAATACCTCTCTCTTTACATATGATATCCAGTCCTCGCCTGTTTCATCTACATCAGCTGAGCCTAATGATGTATACTTATTTCTAAATTGAAACGCTAGGAACCCTCCCAAATAACTTAAGGACTCATTTCCTATCAGTGCTTCAGGTTCTATCTCTATTAAATTTTCTTCTTGATCTTCCTCAGTCTGTCTCATTGTTAACAGGTAGAAGGTGCTTCATGAGACACGCAGAGATACATATCTCGGAATCTAGATCATTGGGAGCAACATTTGAGCTTTGAGATGGACTACTTACATTTAAGCACTCGGTAGTGACACAAGATGTAGCTTCATCATTATTACAGACATTAAGACCCTGATTGGTTAAACTATTGTCTTCACCCACTATGAATAACCGCAATCTATATTTAAATTCCAAAGGTGACGGATGATCATGACAATGACCAATTTGCCGTATGAAAGAAGAGAGATATTCGACTGTGTCTTGACATAGTCGAATTGTCAACAAGCACTCTAATCCATACAGTTCATGCAACATGTTATACAATCCTTTTACTGATTTAGATGAAATAATAACATCGTTATGGAACGGAGACATTTTACCTTTCTCTTTAGCATTACTAGTAAAGTCAATCATTTGATCAAGTATTTCGACTTGACGTGGACTGTTCGAGAAAGCATCCCTGCCTTTCTTTACCTTATCATATTCCATGCACAGGTTCATCAAGTCAAATCCCTTTTCATCGCTCTGGCATTTCGATTTGGTGAAAATATAAACGCACATGCTTCAGTAATTTGTGTGTATGTATATATATATATATATATATATATATATATATATATATATATATATATATATACACACATAAACACATACATACATTTTTCGTAGTTTATCCATATGATATCAGGTCGTATTTCTAAGCAACCAAACCTTTTTAATATAATTTAAAGCTCAAGAAATAATATTTAAGCACACGAAAACATTTTTGCAAAATTCTCTCTCTCTCTCTCTCCATCCGATCTTCAGAGACATTCTTCCGATCGTGGCTAAAGATTTCCTTGCATGAGAAATATAATTGATATAGTCATATAATCTCTTAATTTTCTAAGTGAGCCTATTCATATACAGTTCGCTTAGTTGACCAAAATGCTACATGAAACATACATATGCCTAGTAAACCAAGCTAAAGTGACGAGATATTAGTGACAGGCTTACCTGAAATAACAGTAACATTATTGTAAAGATTTTGTGTCGGTATGGCATCTTCTTTTAGATTTCAGGCGGGCGGTCTTAGGGCAGTAACTGAGCAATTCGTGCCTAAGATTTCTGGCAAAATCATTCGGTTGGAAATGTGAGGAACAAATTCGTGCAGTTTTGGCATTAATACCATCACATCTTTTGCATATATCCACCCACTTCTTACATAGTTCTGCTTCTTTTGGGAAACGGTAAAATGTAATTTTTTCACTTCCATCGGTTCTATCGGGCTTATAAGAATTGGAGCACCCACATATGGTACATATTACTATGATGAATCTGTCCTCGCAATTGAAAACATAAACATCTGTGAAAAAAACGCGGGATATTTCCCGCCTATGTGTCGTCTGGCTGAACTCTCCAAGTCTCCAGGTGACGTCATGCGCATGAGCGTTAAAAACGGGACCTCTAGGTAACTCACCTTATCTTATTCCATCTTGGGTACTGGCTCCATGCCTATCTCCATTTAACCAACTATCGGGTACCTAACTTTGTGCTCCGGGCAACAGATGGACGGGCGATGGGAATAAATGCAATGTAATGGGAATCTATAATTATATATACAAACATAAATACATACACACACACACACATACATACATACATATATATACATATACTATAATATATAATATATATATACGTATATAACTATATATATATATATATATATATATATATATATGTCTGTATTATGTGTATATATATATATCATATATATATGTATGTTATGTATGTGTTATATATATATATATATAATATATATTATAATAATATATTAAATTGTATATATAATATATATATATAGTTAGCCTAAGTATTAAGGCGGCTACTTGGAAATCTTAGCTTGATAATGAATACTATTGCCAATGCCAGGAGAACATTTTACTTTGCCAGCTTTCGAGGTCTATGACCTCATGAATAGGATCAAAATGTCGACAAAAGAATAAAAATCGTTGAAAATACCTGTTACTGAAATTAATTGTTTTACTAAAACTTAACGAAATGGGTAAAAGAAACAAACAAAAAGATACAAAATTGAGAATACATATCTACATAAGATTTGAAAAGCTAATAAACTTGAAAAGAATACAGTGCAAAATAAAACTACAATCTTGAGGATTGTTCATACACACGTGTGCACAAACACACACACACACACTATATATATATATATATATAATATATATATATATATATATATATATATATATATATATATATAGTGTGTGTGTGTGTGTGTGTGTGTGAAAAGAATAGACAGTGCAAAATAAAACTACAAACAAAAAAGGAAAAAGGAACATCTAAATTAAAACCTGCAAATACAAAGTAGTAAAGTGGCTGTTGACCTGTTGTGTCTACCTTCTGAAAATGAGTGTGCGTGTGTGTAACTTGACAATGAATAATGTTGTCAAGGCCTGTTAGAACATTTTATTTTGCAAGCTTTGAGCTCAAACAGACTGGCTCTCCTAATTTTGGAAACGTTGTTTATAACGGAGGTAAAACTGATGCTGAACGCCAACTTGTCCAGTACACAATGAGCAATGATATGACTCATTTTCAGAAGGTAGACACAACAGGTCAACAGCCACTTTACTACTTTGTATTTGCAGGTTTTAGTTTAGATGTTCTTTTCCTTTTTTGTTTGTAGTTTTATTTTGCACTGTCTATTCTTTTACACACACACACTATATATATATATATATATATATATATATATATATATATATATATATATATATATATATAGTATGTGTGTGTGTGTTTGTGCACACGTGTGTATGAACAATCCTCAAGATTGCTATTATCAAATTTCATTAATTACCTAGAAAGTCAATATGTTCTTTGTCAATCGCGTGTACCCAGTTTGTGGCCGGATATTGGCGAACCTTGATGGCCGAAGTGTGGTGTAAGGCAAAAATTGACCCTTGCGACCCTAAATCAAGACGATATTGGGTTAACCACGTGACGTCGGTTTACTCTGCGTCTAGTTCACCATAACGCCCCGTGAGTTATTCTCATAAATTAACGGACAGTGAGCAAGCACGCGGTGTTGACGCAGTGTTGACGCAAGGTTGACTTGACCCAACAACAGTATGTTGATTACAACGTCGTTGTGGTTTGACCAGTGTATTGAGAGCGAGACTTGCTGTACACAGCTGCAAAGAGGCATGAGGCCACTTTCTTGATAGGAATTGTCCGTCTCATGAAAATTATTCTAAAACAATGACTCGAAAAACAGCTATTCGAATAGAAAGTTGTTCGAAAGAAAATTACTCTATTTGGCAATTGAGGTTGAAGGAAGACGACTTACCGTACAAAGCCACAAAATGCGAACTTCTCGAGTGAGAGACAGGAGAATAATCCTCTTTAAAGGAAGTCTGTCATACACAAAACAACAGGATGTCACTTAGTCACACAACCATAGGCAAGAGGCGCTCTACTGACGTCATAGTAATGAATGACGAATCCGCAGAAATTTGGAAAGGCGAGCTTTGTTCTCTTATCGTTCTGGAGGTCATGATATGACTGCGATATACTGTGGTGTGTTTGTATGTATGGTGTCCGCTCTCCTTTCCCAAATCCGCACTATAGGTAGTACCTTTAAAAGTCCTCATTAAGATCAGTGTTCTCAGTACCGCCAACGGCTTCGTTTCAGAGAAGTGAATGACAAAGCCCAAGTTTTGTTCTAAACAAGAGATAGTTTACTCAAGGCTCATCTTAATCCTTAATAAAGGAATGGTATAGTTTATGATCAAGTTTCACTGTCCGTAAAAGCGAGTTAGTACAAATGGCCCAATGCGAGTCTGGCCGTTTCCTTTGCGGCCTCTTCACAATGCAACCGAAGGAGAGGGCGGCCCAAATTATAACACGTAGGAAAATTTTAATGCAGCTGCTGCCTGGTGATTGATTTTGTTAATGGAAGCACCACAACATGTTCCCAAGTGTTTGTGTGATGTACACGCAGTTATTGATAATCGCGTTAAACGCGGCCATTTATATTATTTTTACTACCTCACTCCCTTTTATGAATAGCCACATCATGAGAGCGACTCCTGTTGCCAAATTCCACCATCGGGCGCATCATAGAAGGCCTCTCCAGCAGCGTAGCAATTTTTGGATGAATGATATCATTTGGCTTCTGCTTATGAACGTCTCCTCCGTATAACAAGCTCACTTCTGAAAAGAAACCTCCAGTATTCATCCCAATAATCATAGTCATGAATACGTTTGCTCCATAAAGTCTGGCTGGAAAACTTGCTACCTTGTTGATAGTATATGACCGACGAAGAGACCCGATGGTGAAATCTCTCTCAATAATACAACAGATTTATTACATTTTCTACTTGTATATACTGTTCGATTGTCTCGTTTATGAACATTCTAATGTCCGTCTATTTTTGGGGATTTCTTTTGCTGCCAATATTACGGGAGGCAAATATTTCCAAACCGCAAGATTGGCTGCTGCGGGTTGTTTCAGAAATCAGGGAGCGAGTCCACCTAGAAATACTGTAACAGTCAGACATATATACATTGAAAGTAGGACACGTGCGCGAGAGCAGTGCAACTGTCATGTCCTGTCAGAGTTGACCCGCATAGTTCGAGGAGCCGTCGGATGTCGATGGCCGTCAGGATGCCGTAGGTTGTCTTGTCTGAGGGTCTTGTCCCGAGTTCGTCTCGCGCCACCCACAACACATTTTGTGATTTATTACGATCCATCACAGGTTTTCTTGAAGGAAATCATTTATTTTTCCGGCAATCTATGACTGTGACAGACAATCTGATGACTGTGGCGGAACAACCTGAAACATTTCACGTCAACCAAACGATACCCATTATTCCAGCAACAACAGATGACAAAGTATATGATTTAGACGATCACCCATGATTCACTCAGACTTATCACACGCTACTGCAAGTTTTCCGGGCAACTCACCGCTCATCTTCAATTATTGTAACTGGACTACAACTGGGGCAACGAGGAATGTTGCCTGGCAACAAGCTCATATTTAAACTCATCTTTTGATGGCCCTTCTACCTGTGTTAGAACCAACATTGTCAAATAACTATCAGGTGCGTAAAACCTTGCTCGGATCAACAGGAATACATTTTTTGTTACCGAGCTTGCAAATACAGAGGTAAGGGTAAACAAGTTAGTGCAGTTGCGCCCTGAGCAGATGGAAGGGTACAGCGCCTCAGCGGCGTGGTTGGTATGGTATTAGTGTCCCACCTCGGTGGTCGCGGGTTAGATTATCGGCCATTCCACTGAGGAGTGAGAGATGTGTATTTCTGGTGACAGAAGTTCACTCTCGACGTGGTTCGGAAGTCACGTAAAGCCGTTGATCCCGTTGCTGAATAATCACTGGTTCCATGCAACGTAAAAGCACCATACAAACAAAAAACAAACAAACAAGATGGAAGGGTATATCAGAATGTTTTTGTGATGCTCTGTTCTTGCGGAAAGATGAAAGATAATTGGTTAATGAAAAAGAATATAATGGAGAAGTGTACAGACGGGGAGGGGAGAAAGGTGTCAAAGGGCTGGAAAGAGAAGCTGGAAAGGAACGACCTTAATATCAAGAAAGCGTTCGAGTACCTGTAAGCTAGAAGTTCACAGGCAGTGTGGGTAGAAAGGGTTCGAGGCATTGTTGATGCGTTTTATGTGTTCGTTTGTTAGGGTGCTAATGGTGTGGACGTTTTCTCGACAGAGGTTTCATTCACGATAAAGAAGTCAAAAGAATGCTTTATAAAATCATAATGATTTTTTTTTTTCTTTGAATGTTCAACAGCTTTGTCCCCTTGCGCCCTTTGAATGTCACTGTTAGGATCCTTGTCTTGGTAGAGCTTGTGATGGGACTGGCTGTTGGATCTCAAGTATTGTCAATTGGAACTAACATACTTCTTCTGTCCTCCAAAGCTCTGTAGACGTCTCTTCTCTTCCTGACGAGACAGTAACAGCCTCACCGCCAGAAAGTACATCATATCCGAGCAGAGGATAATTCAGTGCTACAGCCTTACATTTCGCTTGCAATGCATAATTATGGTGTTAACTTTATTTTAATCCTTTCTCGAGCCAAGACTATGCACTATGCACATCAATTCAAAGCTAAGCCTACAAATGGATGCACGGTAGGCGTAAACGGAAACGGTAACTGAAAGAGAGAAAGGAAAAAAAAGTACCAAATGAAAAATATTTCTAACTGGCAAACGTTAGAAACATCCGTTTTATCAAAATGGAGCGTAATAAAGAGGAAACAGAACATATTCAAGAAATAGCTTTTATGAAACAGCCTCAGGAACCCCTCAACTCCCCCTCCAAAAAAAAATATATATATTTTGCATAATTTATAACTTTTGTTTATGTGTAAAGAAAAAACGCTCTGGGTATAATACAATACCGAGCAGAGAGAGAGAGAGAGAGAGAGAGAGAGAGAGAGAGAGAGAGAGATTAGAGATTTTGGCACCAAACCGAGCAGAAACTTGGAAATTCATTATGAGAGGATATAGTGACATCCTGTTTATTAACGAAAGTGCGAGTCGTGAGTGACCAGTATGTCCAGTAGTTGTCAAAGTTGCTCGGGGGTCGTGTGAAGTCACGCTGTCTCTATGGTTCCATAAGACTAGTGAGTGCTTCTCGTTATTTTGTGTTTTGTTCGAAACATGAATGCTAAGTTGACATTTTTATCTATGCTTTCATTGATAAAAATAACTGGTAGTTTAGTTTGCACGGGAATCCTTCATTCAGAGAAATGACCGTTTGCATTTTGAAAATGGCATCCCGAAATCATTTCTTATAGACTTGAGTGTTTTGTTATATGATAAAACTACAGATATGACAGAAAATATTCCTTGACGTAAAGCTGACTGACGGACCACATCAATCCATCTGAAGAACTAACAGTTCAGTTCAGTGGTCTGTGACATTTAAAGTAAGGCGGTGCGCTTGTCAGTTGTGATTCTTACATTGTGTTCATAAATATGACTAAGATCTAACCGTGTGGACTGATGTGACGCTTTGAAAGGGTATTGTGAATGTTATCATTTGAAAGGGTATTGTGAATGTTATCATTTGAAAGGGTATTGTGAATGTTATCATTTGAAAGGGTATTGTGAATGTTATAAATGCCTCACAGAAAGACAATTCGGACGTTCCATGGCCTGCATGCAACGTGTCTGCGTTTTGGAAACGAAATAATCTTACAGTATCATCTATCGAGCAACTCAAGTGATGGCTTCATTTGTTTATTATTTTGATTCTAAAGCCCCTTGGACACTGCGGTTTGTGACATAACATATTCACGCTTTCTTAAAGGTTGCTTGCATTATCAAAAGACGAAGGTTGAGAAATAGCGGCAATAAAGGACGTCTTTAACCTAAATCATTCCCGTTTCTGTAACACCTCACACAGAGGGTCGCACGTGTTGTCATCAGTTGCCCGAACGAGATCGAAATTCGATAAAGGATGCCACTGCTACTATTATTGAGAATAACATTGAAAATAAAACAATACTAACTGCTGTTAAAACGTGCCTGACTTGACGAGATGGGCAGTGTTATTTGGCGCATTTGTATATTTTTATGTACAGTGAAAAATATACTAATATAATATAATATATATATATATATATATATATATATATATATATATATATGGGGCGCGTGATTGTGCGGTGGCGTGTGGCTGTATCAAAGGACTGCTGTCATACCATTACCCAGTCAGTCAGTCAGTGCTTTAGGGAAGCCTTTCCTTCAAGTGGCGCAACCGAGTTGCTTCTCAGGTCGGAAATTTTGTGACGTTATGACTGAACGAAGGCAAAGGCACTTTCTTTATCCTTCATCATAAAGGCATTTTCCTTTGGCTTCGAAATTGCAATCAAAGTAGTTTTCGGGATTCAAATATATTTCCGTCTGTAATTCATGATGGTAAAACTGATAGTACGGTTACACAGATTAATCAGTTTTCATAATAGGCCATTCTCGATTTGATATTATCTTTAATGGGTATGAATGCTGGAACCAGAAAATCGTGGCTGACAGAAAAGTTCACGTCATATATTGTATTCATCATGCAAAAATACATGAAATATTTTCCAAGACACATTAGGCCTACCCGTGCGTGTCAAGGTATTTAGGCTTATTCCCAGGCCACTGACAGTTGCCTTGATCTCCGCAACCGGAAATCTGGTAGTGTCCCCAGGGAGGGAAAACCTCCCCATAGGAAAACGGATGCCAGAGTTGAAGAGAAACCTCTTCACCTTCTGAAGCCCACAGGGTAATAAATAGCACATATTCAGATCTCAAATGGAATACGTTTGAATTTATAAGGGGAGTCAGATGACAGGTTTATTTAAAGAGATTCAAAATGTTTCTATTTATAAGAATGAAGATTCACTTACCCCACTTAATCAATAAACAAAATTTAGAGATCAAATTTTGGGAAATTATAGCATGATTTCTGAAACATGAAATCAGCATGTGAATAGATATTTTGAAGCTTAGTCAGTCGGAATAACTTGAAACAACGAATCACCGACACTAAAGAAACACGGAACAGCGCCCGAGTGGCTGTTTGTGTCAACTGACAGCCTCTTATGGCCGTCACGGCCTATCAAACTTGAATACCTGGTTACTGTGAACCGCTGCACAATTCATAGGCGGCGTCGTTGGCAGCGGCCGACGGGGAAAGGCTGGTTAATCGGTCGATACGGCAAGCCCCATTCATGGATAATATGCCGATGAATCAGCATTGGCCGATAAGGGAAGGCCCATTCATCGGTATCACACGGCATCAACCAATAAGGTAAGGCCGATGAATCGGTAATCGGCCTATTTGCTTATCGGTTCATCCGTAATTCACAGTATATTTCTTCTTCACTTGTATGTTCATTTGTAATTTAATATGCAATGCAATGTTTTCAATGAATCGAAGCATTGTTTTTTCGGGCAAAATGTTCACCTCAAAAGCCATGGCAATGTCGTCATCCCTTGAAAGGGCCGCACTGTTGTTGTCAAATGGACAATCCACGGCATGGCATATGGATGGATGGATGGATGGATATTTAGGGCAAAAGCCCAGGCACTGCGGCCAAGAAGGCCATTCAGCGCCTTAATGAAGGATATATAAATGATATTATGGTAAATGAATGAATGAATTAGTGAAAGAAATGACTAATGATCATATGTTCTCAAGTAACTTTACTGGTCTTCAGAACCGATTCTCTGGATTTTAAGAGCGCCTACTTAATTCAAAATGCTTTTGATTACTTTGTTTGCATCCATGGTAGAATGAACATCAGTGTTGATAATAAAGAGCCGTGCAATGTTGCAAGGAACAGTAAGCAGAAGTGAAGTGTGTACGGAGGCTGTCTTCACGTAGCACGGCATACTGGCAACGCTTTATAGGGAAAGTCGATTCAGTCACTTGAGTTCATTAGAATATTTGCTAAAAAGTGGTGATCATTAATTTCTGGATTTTCAAAGACAATAATTTTGTTGCAAAATATGTAAGGAAACATGTTAGGTGGTGTAGTTACTAACAACTTGTACTGCGTCAATTTTGGTTCATTATATGACTGCTATTCCAACTACACTTACCACCAGCTCTGCTACACTTATCCTATCCTTCATTGATATTATTACTAAATCCTGTCATTACCAAATTCAAAACACTTATGAAAGATAATATAATGATAAATGTTACTACCACTCTAAAAACCACTTCTACTTATCTTGTATGGTGTCCCTGGGTATAGGCACCTCAGAACCTGAAAGTAAAAAGATAAATGCAAAATATGAGGAAGGATTTGCACGTAGAGGTTACAGTTGCAACAATATATGGAAATAACAAAGGACACTCTCAATAATCAAGACTGATCATTCTTTGGAAGAAATCATGAAGACTATAAAAATTCTTATAAAACCAGCCAGTGAATATGGCCTGGAGGCAATACAGAATATTCATATTCAATAACTGGTAAAACACACATGACAGGGGGTAAACAGTACACTGAAGGGGTAACAATAGCAAAGCAGATCAATTATTTACTAGGTGTTACTGTCAACAACACAAATGACTGCTTTGTGAACATATGTTATGGTTGATCACACACGAGGAGTCTGACATTGTTGAAAGTGCGCATGGAAGTTAAACGCAAAGGAAAAAAAGCATTGAAGCTGCTGAGATGACTGCTTGTGAGGCATATGTGACTTAAGAGACACTATGTGTTTGTGGAATATATATATATATATATATATATATATATATATATATATATATATATATATATATATATATATATATAATGCAGCAGTGGGATTGAGAGTTTTGAGATGATCTGGCCATGTGAAGAGAATGGAAGCAGATAAGCTGGTAAACAGAGCATATAATGTTAGACAAGAAAGACTGCATGTAAGATAATGGTGGTGGGTACACTATATATAGGATACTGCTCTGCTTATGAGCTTTCTGTGCAGGTATATGAAGCCACTAATTACGGTTTTTTGTTTCACATGAAGTTCGTCGTTGACACAGCGTACCCGTTGTCTTGTAATTTCTCTGAGGCTGCAGGATATTAGGGAACATTACTTATTTAAGTAAGTAGTGCTTGCACACACACACACACACACACACACATATATATATATATATATATATATATATATATATATATATATATATATTATAATATTGAACGAATGCGGGAAAGAAATTTCAATTTTATCCATAAAATGATGACATAGACATAGTGCCCATTTCTTGAGAAGAATGAAGGAAAGAGATCTGAAGAATTCGCTTCAGCCTCCGACGGAAATTCCCATCTTTCGGACATAATCTTTAGCTGGCCTGACTTTGGAGTCGAGTGACTTCTTGAAGGTGTGTTCGCCCAATCGGGGTTTTTTCCCGTCTCATGACGGTAAGCTCGGGTGTAATTGGAAGGTCGGATCAGAGGATCACCGCGGAGTTCTGGTGTCAGGAGAGAGAGAGAGACTTTAAAATCCTTATACATACATACATTTACGCATGCAGAAACACACACACACACACATATATATATATATATATATATATATATATATATATATAGATATATAAGAGATGAGAGAGAGAGAGAGAGAGAGAGAGACTTCATAGGTCGGGAGATTGCAAATTCAATTTGTCTGGGCATGCTTATGACGCCAGACAGAGTAATCAATCAGTTAATCAAGTTCTGTGTCAGTTGGCCCTTTTATTTTTCTTCATTTCATATTGAACAGATCGTGTTTAACTTCAGATGTCTTTTCTCACAGCTTTCCGTGTTATTCATTATTATGATCGGTATAACTAAAGAAATGTTTGCTCTCTTCCTTCCTGTGTGTTCTTCGAATTTTGTCTCCCATTTGAAGAGTTTTGTTACGATTTAAGTAGCAGATGCGTTAAATCTTAGTTTAACCAGACCACTGAGCTGATTAACAGCTCTCCTAGGGCTGGCCCGAAGCAATTGGTCACCTAGCAACGGGACCAACAGCTTATTCTGGGTTCCGAACCACATTATATTGAGAAACGAATTTCTATCACCAGAAATAAAATCCTCTGGTTCCACGTTGGTCGAGCCGAGAATCGAACTCCGGACCACCGGATTGGTAGCCGAGCGCGAAAACCACTCGCCCAACGAGGAACTATAAAGAGAGAGAGAGTGTGTGTGTACCCTGTTAAGTATATTCAAGTAATTTTCAGGATATTTGTATTTACCTTAACATGTTTTATTTTTTGCAAGATGACTGACCTATGTGTGTTTCACTTTGTTTATCATCATTTAATGCAGCTCCTATTTTTCATCTCGTTTTTCTTAGTTGGGTGAAATAGTTTTTGTAAATTCTCTTTCTTTTTCCACCTTTTGTTTTTAACGTTCATTTCAATTTGTTATCTAGCAAAATTATACCTTGATTTGACTGCACCTACTGGCTAGCTTCAATGTCCGTGGACGTCGGAAGTCATGTTCACTGCGACGAAATGAAAACCTATTGTACCACAACACTTACCTCGTTCTTCGTTGACGAGTGGTGGTCCGAAGTTCGATTCCCGGCTCTGCCAACGCGGAATCAGAGGAATTTATTTCTGGTGATAGAAATTCATTTCTCGAAATAATGTGGTTCGGATCCCACAATAAGCTGTAGGTCCCGTTGCTAGGTGACCAATTGGTTCCTAGCCGCGTAAAAATATGTAATCCTTCGGGCCAGCCCTAGGAGAGCTGTTCATTCATCAGCTCAGTGATCTGGTAAAGCTAAGATATACTTAACTTTTAACAACACTCGTTTTCGTCTCCTTTGACCGACGTCTCTTCCACTTTCCTGAATGATAACGATCTTGATGGAAGAGCGACTTTGTTACTGTTCTGCTGGTTTGTCTTTAGCCAGACGCTACGCTACGATTAAATGTCGTTGGCACCCACACGCGTCGTGATTAGTGATTAGTGACAACACATTCATTGCTTATATAACACGAACGCTTTGATTCTCCGAAAAATAATTTCAATGAATTATGTGATCCCTCTCTACATACAACAAATAAGCGTAAAGGAGGACAATGAACTCCTGAAAACAAGATCATGCAAAGATCTAGATTTTCAGGAACGTCAGCTAATCATGTCCTGTCATTTATATCTGAAACCCGACACTGGGGATGGGATATATATAGAATTTAGGCCAAAAGCCAAGCGCTGGGTTCTATGAGTTTATTCACCTTCGAAAGGGAAATTGAAAGCAGAAAGGTGTGAAAGGTGTAATAGGACGAAAGCTTCGTAGTTACACTACGAAACAATTGTTAGGAGAGGGTGGATAGCAAGAAGGAAGAAAGAGAATATGAATGGAGGTACAGTAAAAGGAATGAAAAGACTTGCAGCTAGGGGACGAAGGGACGTTACAAGAACCTTTTAAGTAATGCTCACAGTGCACCGCGTGAGGTGTCATGACGGCGCTGCCACTCATAGGAGAAAACCGGATATTTCCTTTTTTTCCCCCCGAATAATTGTCGTAACATCCCACTGCTTTCGTTATATTTTCAGGTTGGATAAAGGCTGCTGTGAGCTTCTCCAGTGATTTGTGAAGGGAACATCTGCAACGAACGAGATGGATTCCACGGAAGAAGCTCCTGGATGGGTGTTGGTGTTCACCTCGGTGTGTGCCATCATCATCGCCGTTCTGGGATTCATCGGTAAGCTCTCACTTTCGGACAATTTTCCCGGGAGACGGCATTTCGAAAAGGGACACTTTGATGCCATCATTTTCGACATGAGCCAGACCCTTTGCCTTGCAAATAAGGGAGAAGAACCTTGTTCTTCCGTTAGCTTCGGTCACATAAAATATACAAAACACGAGGTTCAGGCTCTAAAACCAAGCACGCGGCCACATTCAGTGCCTAAGACAATGAAAAGAAGGAGTCGGAGAAGTAGGACAAGATAAAGAGATGTAGAAAATAAAGGGAATGAAATACAAGAATCTAAAGGCAAAACAGGAACCCCCCCCCCCCCCCTCCCCCCCCACCCCCCCCACCCCCCCCCCCCCCCCCCCCCCCCCCCCCCCCACATTCTTGTGATATGAAGAAAGGGAGTGGAAATCGATATAAAGTAAAAGGCTAAAAAGTGGATACAGTTACGGGCTGAAGGGACGTTGCAAAAACCGTTAAGCAAAACCTACGATGGCTCTTTCAATCCCCCCCCCCCCACCCCCCTCACAAAACCCCACCTCTCTGGTAACTTGCATATTAGCGTCTCATCAGCGTGACGTCACTGCCAGACCTCCTACGGATGAATGAACCAATGCAGTCCTCCAGACAATCTTCAATCGTCTGTGCTGACGCTTGTAAATTGTGGGTATGAGTATGTGTGCGGAGGCTCAAGTATTTACTTTGCTTTTAATGGTTTTCATCCTTCACTCGCTTTTTGTTAACCAAGATACTGGAAGGAAATCATATTAACAGTAATACTTCTTCATGACAGCTATTGCCATTCGACAGCGTCGAAAGGAATGGTTTTAGGCATTATTATTATTGCTGTTGTTACTGTAAATATTCAGTCACCTTCGTTAATTACTACTATAGGCTTAAGAAATTAGAGATAAGCTAATGCACACACACATTTTGCTCATAAACGTCTCCAAAACCTTACTGTTCTTACGGGTAGGAAGGTCTCTGTTGCCCTTTACTTTTATGATATGACACAAACGATATTTATTTTTGCTCATTAGACAAACTGCAATTTTGACATTCAAGTTCAACGACACCAGTAGCATGTGCTCGTCAGGACATATTAAGTTTATAGGTTTAAATGTAGTTATGACTACTATTTTTTTCTGGTTGCATAGTGTTGTTAGCAATTTTTTTTATTGGAACTATACTCTGGTCGAGTGTTAGGAGAACAGCTCAACTTATATTTTTGACAAAATTGCGGAATCATAAGTGATACTTGACGTCCTCCTTGGCGTCATTGTCGAGGAACTCGGGTCTCATTCCCGGCACTAAAACCTGTCAACTTCGGAATTTTGCTGGCCTTGGAAAGCCAGCATCATACTCTGTTCCTTACGATCAGAAACCCTTTACTGGCAGAATTTGGATTTTCATTCTCATTAGATCAAGAGGCTGAATTTCTCCACATTGCAATACCATATTCCCAGGCATCTGTTGAGAGTGTATAGAGCTTAGTTTGTAGTACTCTTCTTTATTAAAGTTTATTTGTAATTTTGAGCTTTCTGTGCAGGTATGTGAAACCACTCATGTTAGCGATTTAAAAAAAAATTACGCGCATTACTGTAAATATTCCATCACCTCCGTTAATTATTTTTAAAAGGATGCATTTTAATATATTGAAAGCTTATAGCTGGAAAAGAGCTTTGGCTTGGTCCGTAAAACCGTGCGCGCATTATAATCAATATTTTAATATTTCATTGCTGAGGCTGAGGAGTAACCGAGGAGGAAATCAGAGAACTCTGTCAGGCGCTTTAGTTTATGTTTGCTCAGGGAGTTACATCGGTCTAGTTTTCTCCTAAGATATTGGCGGACTGGGGTGGGTTCTCTCTCTCTCTCTCTCTCTCTCTCTCTCTCTCTCTCTCTCTCTCTCAAAAGCGTAGACTGAAGTTGCTGCCTCTGTGGATTGCATTTAAGGTTATCTATGCCGGTTGAGTGTCAGTTGCTGTTATGCCTTTCACCTTCAGATTTTATCTATTTCCTAGAAGCTGGTGGCCAACAAATTTATATCTGCATTTAACCACAACTGTCTTTTTTTATTTTGTTTTGAAATGTACTACTGTACTTCAAAAGGAATATGACAGACTATACTCGTGAACTATTTTCACCAGCTTCCAAAAAAGGCAGAACAATTCCAGGCTCCAAAAGAAACTTTCCAGTTTACAATATTTCAAGTATAACTACATTTACATGACTTGACATACAGAGAGAGAGAATGAGAAGGTAAAATGTCAATAAACATCACAGTTTTGCGCCCTATTCAATAAAGACACAAACGAAAACCAGGGAAATCTAGACGCAAAACATATTTCCAAACAACAGGCTTATACAAGTCTCGAGTGAAAAGTAGCATGTAAGAAAGTTGTAAAAAACATTCGGGTTATGAACCCTACGTTTGACTTGAAAAATTCTTTTAAAAACAGCAAGTCACTTTTTTCAAACATGATCTTCATAAGACCTGAAAAGAGAAAGTAAAATGTTGAGTAGCACAAAAAAAATGCTCATAATTTCCACGGTTCTTTTTCGTGAAGAAATCCCACTGTCTAGGGTTGGAAAGTACTGAACGGTTTATTTGCCAACGGATTTGGGTCACCGGAGGACGTACCAGAATACAAGTGCTTCCCTGGAGGATGCGGTGTAAGAAAGAAGATTGGGTCAACAGGATCATCAAGCAATCATTTCCATCCTTCGGAGAACTGATAGAGAGCAGCGTCAGGTTTATCCAGCAAAGGCTCATGAATGCCACTAAAGTTACTTTGACTCGTTGTATACTTTTAAATAAATGTTGGTGAATGTTAGAGAAGCTGACAATAGATCTACCTGATAAGTTTACATCAACAGTAATCTTGCATTAAATGCTGTCGATATTTACCAGTATTAATTTGTTGAATAACGTTTACATAAATGTTTCCTTATTGGGAGATTTGATCAACACAGCTTAGAGGCAAAAATGTTCAATGTTTTACGCAGATATCGAAGTTCATATTGGTTGCCACACTATAGGATATGTTCTCCTTTTGTTTCTAACTAGTGATCTCGGTGTACAACTAATCTGTACTCAATTCCTCAGGCAATCTGCTCACAATCTTGGCTTTACCATATTCGACGCGACTGAGGAACGCTGCCACATGGTTCGTGGTGAACCTTGCAGTCGTGGAAGGTCTCTTCTGCGTCACCATCCTGCCCATGTCGGCTGCCCATCTCTTCTCCCTCTATGCCAACAATCAGAAACTGTTCTCATCGGAAGGATGCAGCGTGTTCGTCTTCCTTCGTTACGTCATCATCCAGACCGAGCTGCTGTCCATAGCAGCGATTGCAGTTAACAGGTATTATTCATTTGCTTACATTCTGGGCTAAGAGTTATCTTCATCCATTTCAGGCCGTGTGTCTAAGTCTTCCGAGAACAATGTAAAACGTGAGATAGACGGTACTAGTTGCCCAACTGTTCTCCTCACTATGACAATAATCAGATGGAATATCTGTAAATGAAACTTTTTAGGTCACTATTTTACTGACATATTTCCACTTCTCAGAGTATGTTTAATGTTGACAGGGTAACAATACTGTTTCAGAACACAAGTACGACTGTGTTCTACTCATGTCTTGTAAGATAATAAATTTGCAATAATCATATGACTGAGTTGGATGTAGTGGCCAGTCATTAAAGGAAGTGTTCAGAAGCACAGACTTGTGATTTCGAGGCAAAGGAAAGTCGAGAGATATTTCGAAGACTGAAATGGTTTGGGTGCTTGATGAGAAAGGGAAAAGAGACGCGATCATGGAGAAAGGATACTTGTCAGGGTATGTAGGCTACCACATTGGTAGTGTGACAAGATGCACAAGAAGGGTAGTTAGTGCAGAAAACTCGTCATAGGTCTAACCCATAAAGGGAAAACCACAAGTGAAGACACATCTCTCTCTCTCTCTAACACACACACACACACACACACACAAATGCTCTGAAATGTGTGTAAAACCATACAAAAAGTGATTATTTGTATCTATTTCAAAGGGAAGTTTTAAGCCAGACAACTTAATTGCTGCTTGAGAAATTCAAAAGGCTTAAATGCTTAATGTGGTGCCTTCAAAAAAATTTTTTCTGAACATCAGTGATTTACAAATCGCAATTCTCCAGGTCCTTTAAGGTCATTATATCAGCTCACCAATATAACGCGGTATATAGTGCTACCGGATACACCGGTGCGAAATGGAAATATCGATTTGTGGGTTTTTGGCTCTAGACCGCGTGCCGAACTGTTTCTTTGTTAATTCACATTGCTTTCAAATCTGAGAATTATGCTAAAGCTTTTACTGGCCTGCAGTTTTTATTAAAAACAGAGCTTTCATCTTACTTTTTTTTGGTTCCATTCGCCTTGTAAAGACAGTGATGATGTCAGTAAAACGCAATCCGGTGATTATTTTAAGAACGTTGACAAAACCAGAATGCAAATGGCACATGATTGCTCTGTTCAAATTTTGTAATACGATAATAATACCACGTGCCATATGATTAGATACAGTAAAACAGTTTTATTAATTTATCATTAGTCTCAATACAACTATTGTAACAACCTAACCGGGGCAATAGTCTCTCTCTCTCCATTTCATCGACGAAATACTGCACCTACTTATGAATGACACTCCTCCACCCTCCACTAAAAAATTACGGTTTACAGAACTGCGGACGAAGCGAATGTGATTTCCCATCAAGCACCCAAACCATTTAAGTCTTCGAAATATCTCTCGACTTTCCTTTGCCTCGAAATCACAAGTCTGTGCTTCTGAAGTCACTTCCTTTAGTGACTGACCACTACATCCAACTTAGTCATATGATTATTGTAAATTTAGTATCTTACAAGACATGAGTAGACCACGGTCGTACTTGTGTTCTGAAACAGTATTTGTTATGCTGTCATTAAACATACTCTGAGAAGTGGAAATATGTCAGTAAAATAGTGACCTAAAAATTTCATGAACAGATATTCCATCTGATTACTGTCATAGTGAGGAGAACCGACACAAACAACCGAATTAAGAAGCGGCTAACTGCTGATGTCATTTACTGTAACTATTGAGCATTTATAAAAAGGGTGTCAAGTTGTTCAATCCTGCCAATGCTCAGTGGTGGCTTCTATATAAGTATAAATAGAATACATTTTTATTCATCATCCAGTTCCTCGCTGGATGAGTGGTTTTCGCGCTCGGCTGCCAATCCGGTGGTCCGAAGTTCGAATCCCCGCTCGGCCAACGCGGAATAAGAGGATTTTATTTCTGGTGATAGAAATTCATTTCTCGATGTAGTGTGGTTCGGATCCCACAATAAACTGTAGGTCCCGTTGCTAGGTGACCAATTGGTTCCCAGCCATGTAAAAAAAAATATCTAATCCCTCGAGCCAGCCCTAGGAGAGCTGTTAATCAGCTCAGTGGTCTGGTAAAACTAAGATATACTTAACTTATTCATCATCTACGCAATGAGATCTTAGGAAGAATACCAGTGATTTAAAGTTGCACATGAGAGCCGAGGCTGAATAATCTCCAGATCTTGTGAACTCACTCTTAGGTCCTGCTCATACATTTTCAAACCAACTTTGTTAATTTATAAGATAAAGTCTCCAGATTAATTGTTTTTTTTAGCAACTAATAGCAATGAAGATGTCGTTACTTCTCAATTAGCCGAGATTTTGAGAATGTAAACAGTATCAAATGCAAATGGCGTGCGATGTCAATTCTAAATTTTATAATACAGTAACAATCTGATAATAGGTGTACTACTTGCAATATACTGTAACTAATAAGGGATTCAGAGCCGATGGAAGGGACGCTGTTTTTCGGCAATAACTTCACCAAAGCATCGGATAAAGGTGAAAGTTGGCCAGTGCATATTTTACAACCCTACCTAATTTTTGAAAGTATTATTCTGTAGCTAAGTTCAATAGTTCTGGAGTAAAAGTGAATTTCCTATGCCAGAGCTATCAAAATCGCAGGTAAGGGTTTAGAACGCAATATTCACGTTAACCTATGACGTCATTATGCTCCACCCAGTGGAGAGAAGTCTGCATAAGGGGAAAACGTCTCTTCACTGTGGTTTGCCCACTTACCCATGACATTAACTGAACGCTTCAGTGATATCAGTGATGACGAGCAGGATTTGTCATCGTCCCCTTGATTGCATTATCATTCTCAATCATTTTTATTACTATTATTATTACTATTTTGTAAAGGTTTCATCGCAACTTCCATGGCAGCTGTTGGGACGAAGTTGTTAGCTGGGAATTCTTCCATTTTCTTGATATTCGTATTGTTTCTACTTTACAAATAATTGAATGTATGCAATTCATCTATATAATGAACCAGTCTATAGCTCATTTGTTAGATCTACATCTTTTCAGGGCGGGATACAAAAAGACAATCCGGTTTGTTTAACCTTAGGTATCGACACTATAGCCTTCTATTTGCTGCAGCAAGAGACGAGTGTCGCCAAGTAACTATTACTCACTATAGAAATAATCATCTATTCCCGGGTTTTCTCGCTCTTGCCACGAGTCGTGCGTGTATGCAAAATACCAAGCCGTAGCACAAATACAGTCTTGCGGCCACGGGGACAATTCCATATCCTGCCGGCCATTTTCGAATATGTTGAAGCCTCCCATGCATTCCAGAGGCCACGAAATAGTGCTTTTCGTAGACAGCTTTTGGGTTTCCATGCTACTAAAGCACCGAGTGTTTCTAACATTGTCCTAATTTATAGTAGTAGTCCAGTGAATGGACAGATGTGCTTATAAGCCGTTTACTTTTAGGAAAAAGACCAACTTCTTTTTGCCTCATGACGTCTTATTATGTTTACGTCACAAATGGTTCTAGAATCCTTTTCTGTGATATTCTCGGTTCTGGCATCGGCGGCTTCATTTTACTCTACAATATCAAAACTATCGAACTTAGGTAGTAAATAATAATTGCATAAATTATGTAGGGTTATAAAATGTACACTTGCCAACTTTCACCTTTATCCAATGCTTTGATGAAAAGTTATTGCCGAAAAACAACGTTCCATTGGCTTTGAGTCTCTTAGTAGATATATCAAGCAAAACAATCTTATTCAAATCATTATTAGAAAAAATATAGTTGTTCAGTCAGTGATATCGGTGAGCTACACACACACACATATATA
>NC_087200.1:149001596-149032096 GCF_015104395.2 Macrobrachium nipponense
ACCAATCAGCAGATTAGTTTTGTGGGAGTTGACAGCACTCTTACTGCGCATGCCTGTAAATTTTAAAAGCTCTAGTGTGTGGCGGTACCCGCCTGTGAGGGCTAGAGTGCAGACGTCCAGCACAAGCTCGTCGGATTATCGTCCTTACACATGTCGGAGCGCATCGAGCAGCGCTACTGCATTAAGTTCTGCTACAAGCTTGGTGATACACAAGTGCAAACTATCCAGAAGATTCAGCAAGCCTTTGGCGATGAAGCCATGGGAATAACACAGATAAAGGAGTGGTATAATCGCTTCAAGCAAGGACAAACCTCAGTTGAGAGCAAGCCACGGTCAGGCAGGCCATCCACTAGCAGAAAACGAAGAATTTCGTTGAAAATGTTCGTCGAAATAGTCGAGGACGACCGTCGTATAACCATCAACGAAATTCCTAAGAAGTAGGAATAAGCACAGGATCAGTTCATACAATTTTAAAGGAAGATTTGGCCATGCGAGATGCTGTACGACGAAAACTACCAGAAATGTGGGCGGCGCGAAACTGGCAACTGCCCATGACAATGCACCTGCTCATTCTGCCCTCTTGAACAAAGCTTATCTGGCCAAACACAACACTCCACTTGTTCGGCATCCTCCCTACTCTCCAGACATGGCACCTTGTGACTTCTGGTTGTTCCCTAAACTGAAAACAATCCTGAAAGGGAAGCGTTTTGAGTCGAGAGAGGAAATTAAGAGAAAAACGACAGCAGAGCTTTACAGCATCCCAATGTCAACATTCCAGAGATATTACCAGCAGTGGCAGCACCGGTGGGAAAAGTGTGTGCACTCCCAAGGGGAGTACTTTCAAGGTGATTGAATAAAAAAATTTCAAATGTGCAATTTTTTTTCTTTATGGACCAAGGTCGGATACTTTTTGAATGGACCTCATGTATATATATATATATATATATATATATATATGTGTGTGTGTGTGTACACATACACATATGAGTGTATATATATATATATATATATATATATATATATATATATATATATATATATATATATATATATATATATATGGGGGGGGGGGGGGGGATGGGGGGGGGGGGGGCGAAAGCCAGCATTTTGCGAACTGCCTGAAAATTCAGGCATTGAGCAAAATACAATTGGGGACATTTTATCCCCTCAAGGACTAAATAGTCCTGAACACAGCGAAACAGTATCTCACCTACACTGTTTCACTGATAGTACTGGCCTCCGGGGGGTCAAATGTATTTCGCCGTGTTTAGTGCTATAATGAATTCACAGCAGAAGTGCATCTTGTGCCCCGCCCTGTAGCTTACGACAGTCCTGACAAGCTGTTGATCAGCCAACCACAGGGCTGGAAAGTTGCAAACTCGTCAGTGTCTCTCGAAACGTCATAAAGTGAGCATCCCCGCTTGCACCTTTCCTGACAGACGTCTTTCAAATGTTATAACTTTCATTACAACATAATTTTACCTGACGAAAAGTAATGTTTCGCAATTTCATCACTATACATCGTCAAGCCAATGATTTAAGGATTATAATGATAAATGAATGATGTGCTTCAGCAAACTTAATATACTAAAAATATGTATAGTGAAATATACATGAACTTTTAAAAATAAAATATGTTTCGTACAGGATCGTAGCTTAAATGCCATGGATGACAATGCCGCCAATAAATTGTAGGTAGGGCTATCAATGTCAAAATAACGAGCAAAAGATTAAGAATATTAATCTCTCTCTTTCTCATCTTCGTGTATTTCCGTCCTGGTCACGTAACCAGTCGATGACGCCATCATCGTGATCACGATCCCTCGTTAGTACTAGTCTTATGGGGGGACTAGAAAAATAAGACGTCATTATCGTCACTATCATCCTCTCTTCTTAATTCTTTTGCTTCTTATTTTGACATTGATAGCCCTACCCACAATTTGCGGACTCAAAGATCCGCAGATTTTTCTATGGACCGTATATATCCACTATTCACGGAGAATTCGCCTATTCGTGGTATTTTTTACTGTAAAATATTCACAAATTACCTGATAAATATAGGCCTGCCACACTCTACCTTCCGTTTTTTGGTAGCAGTGTCATCCATGGCAATTAAGCTACGATCCTGTATGAAACACAAGATGATAAATGATGAATGCTCTGCTATGTTATGCAAGGGAATATATTTTATTTCTAAAAGTTCATGTGTATTTCACTAAACATATTTTAGCATTAAGTTTACTGAAGCACATCATTCACTTACCATTACAATCCTTAAATCATTGGCTTGACGACGTTTAGTGATAAAATTGGGAAACACTACTTTTCTTCAGGTAAAATTAAGTTGTAATGGAAGTTATAACTTTTGAAAGACGTCTGTCAGGTAAGGTGCGACCGTGGATGCTCATTCTACGACGTTTCGAGAGACACTGACTTGTTTGCAGCTTTCCAGCCCTGTGGTTGGCTGATCAACAGCCAATCAGAAACGTCATAAGGGACAGGGCTGGGCACCAGATGCACGGCTGCCATGGATTCATTATAACCCCTATGAGATAAAGTGCATCTCGCTCTCTGTCTGAAATTTCAGGCTTTCAGGCAGTTCGCGAAATGCCTAGTTTCATTATCTGCCTGTATCATATATAATTATACATATGTGCGTGTATGTAAAACGTGTGTATATACACGCCACCATAACTTGGATAATGGACCTAATATGTTCCAGACTTCTAATACGTACATACAAAATTTAGCGAGCCTAGCATGGGAAAGTTATAAAAAGGAATATAAAAATTATTGGCAATTTGTTCTCTATCTGTAATTAGGAGAGCTGATGGTTGAATTGGGCAGCAGTGAGGAGGAGTAGGAGGAGGATTGGAGGAGGAGGAGGAGGAGGAGGAGGAGGAGGAGGAGGAGGAGGCTCCTCCTCCTCCTCCCGGGGGTTGTTTGTCTTCTTTCCTTTTTCACTGCTTCCTTCTCGAGACCCACTGTTTCTGGCTCACTCGAGACCTGTCCAAAGAGGTTTGATGATGAGAAGTCAAAACGGTATCGTCAGTTAGCATTGCAACAGATGGTATACGACAAACTTTTCAAGCTTAAATCTTGTTGCACCTACATCTTCTGTAACATATCTCTTGAGAAGCAGCTTAATCATTCTTAATACACAAAGCTGTCTATTCCACCCTTGTAATCTCATGTTTAACATATACTGGTTTCATGAATTCTGGAATGAGGAATTCAGATGAGTGCCTCCTCATATTTTGACAAAACAAGCCTTCTGTAAACAATAATAAAATATTCTCTCTGAAGGGAACCACAAAATCTAATATTTTCTTGTAGCCCACAAACATCACTGTATATCTCATAGCACTGGCACTGCCTCGATCACATTGGTTTAGGTTTTCACTCAACATCTCCACCTAGTCCTAATATAACAATAAAAAGTAATGAAAAAGGTACATCAAACTTCAAAAAATATTGATAAAAATAATTATAATATGGGTATATATCTTATTCAAAATTCCACCTCGTCTCCTCCCAGAAAATACAATTACATTGAAAATTTAGGCCTTGACAAGAGGACGAGGGGTTTGAACAAGGAAAAAAAAAAGCTGAAAAACTAAACTTCTCAGACATAAGGCCAATTTTACTGAGGAGGGAGGAATTTGCATAAAAGCTGGACTCTAGTTTCAAAAGCACTATATTTTCATAAATTTACAGAGGTCCAGGAACACAAGGGGCGGGGGACCGTTTTCAATCCGCCCGAGCACATGGCGGGAGCAGTTCAGCCACGACGTTAGAAATTCGCGCAACGGATCAAGATTGCAAGCTTCAAAGGATTTCCAATTCCTACCACAGCCAGGCACAGCGTTTGTCTGCAAATAGAGGACATAGGCATAAGAGAGGGGAGCACACGAGGGCAAACGTTACTCGCTACCTTCTTTCAATCAAAAGGCCACTCATGGGGGAATGAAATGACTGGGAAATCTACACAGCAGAAACTATTTCGTGGCAATAACCTAAATTCACAAGGGGAAAGTTACTAGTATCATAACAAGGGAGTAATTACAGAATTGAGCCCAGATGGCGGTAGGGGGGGGGGGGGGGGGTTTAAGACTGCACAAAGTCGTCTTGGAAAAAGTTAATGAAATATGGACAAATGTAAAACAATTCCCTGGTTGAAATGGAATTTCCCTTACAGTACTTTATGGATGAGGCTGGAACTTTCCTCCTTGATGTCTCGTCACTATGGAGTTTTAAAATATACTTGGGCTTCCCAAAGCATGGGAAAGCCAGGCCCAGGATGATGGGGGGGTGTCAGTGGCGTCTGGTAGAGAGCCAGGCTTTGACCTGGCTTAGGTCTGGTGTTCTTCTGAGACTGGGCTGCTGCTTTCCAGGCCTTTTGAAGTGGTTGCTCTGCAGGGGGTAATTCCAAGCACCAATGGGAGAAGAGATAGCTTTTTCAAGAGAAAAAGGGAGAATGGAGAGAATGGGTTCTTTCCAAGTGGAAGGAGTTACTTGTATGATATAGATGCATTAAACTTGGATAAAAGGCTATTTCTTTCCTTGGATCTAGCTTAAAATCTTGAACAATCTGTAGATAACAGAAGCCATAAAAATGATAAAAAAATAAAAAAAAATTTAATTGTCACCATAGCGAAGCCAGCAGAACATGCACAACAAAGTACTCTTCTGAAGGAAAAGGAATGACAGCAATGGCAATTTGAAAAATGAAGCGAATGACGAAGAAAAAGGAAACAATCAGAATAATGCAATCTTTTGATACATCACCGGTACCCTTGGCCCGTCTATTATGCAGTAATGGCCACACATTTGAAGCATTAGGCCTTCAAGGTGTGTTTAAGAATAATGAAACTTTTAGTATTAGAACACTGTAAATATACTGCCACGATTGAAGGATTAAAATCAGATACATTTCATCACAGCATACCTCAAGTAAGGTGTCTCTCTTACTGGAAAGACTATACTATGCCACGGGGATAAATTTACTGCAAGTTAGGCGAATCTGCAAATACGCTTAACTTCCTTGACGGAGGCAGGGTCAAATGGTTACACTGACATTATACTGTATTTACACATAAATGACTTTAATCTCAACTGTCTCCATCCTACTGAATGCCTTCCAAACACTCGAGCCTTCTTGCATTTATCATTATTATTATTTATATTATACATACATAAAAATTATCAATGTGAAAATAATGCAGATATGCAAAGTAAAGGGCAATGTGCTCGAGTTTCTTCGAAGAGAAGAAGAAAAATATAAAATTTAAGCCAAAGGCCAAACCCTGGGACCAATGATGTCATTCAGCTCTAAATGAAAGTAGAAAGGTGTAACAGGAGGAAACCTCGTAGTTATACTATGAAACAAATGTTAGGAGAGGGTGGATATCAAGGTGGAAAAAAGAAAATATGAATGGAGATACCAGTAAAAGGAACGAAAGGGGTCGCAGCTAGAGGCCGAAGAGACGCTGCAAAGACCCTTCAGTAAAGCCTCCAGTGTACCCCATGAGGTTCCCTGACGGCGCTACCCGCCGACGTCAGAAACCGATTTAGAGTATCTTTGAGCTTTGTGCCATTGCTTGAATGGTCACCTCCCAAAACAAGTAACTGTAGTTGTCACCAGAGATAAGAAGCCAGCAGTTATCGATAACCCTGTCAGTACTCCAGTCACTTCAGCATCGCATAACTGAAAGGAGGGGATCTTAATACCCCTTTAATTCTGATAGCTTGCTTTATCGCCATTTTGAAACTGAACCGATATTCTTCCTCTGGAGTCGTAAACCACAGGGGAGACAGTCTGACTGAAGTGTATGGCATTGTAAATCGAGTGATTGATTTCTCTCTCGGGCTCAATCCCGGGAACTAATTCCTGGAGTTCAAGAGCCCCTCACCACGTCTAGGTGGTCCCACACCGAGAGGGTACAAACTTTACTGTAAAGCTCCGTTATCTGACATAAGAACTTTTCACTTAATAACATGAATATTAATTGATTAAATCTGTCACATTTTCCCCTTAACTGTTGAACTTTTGCTCGCTGTTTTTGCTCTAGAATCGATTTTTTTAACTGCTTTTTTTTCGTAATCACGTTTCTCATTTATTTTAAAAGCTGTCTTTTAGAAAAAAATACTTACAGAATTCTTAACAAAAAGAAACATACTAATTATTAAGAAATAGCTTCAAGAAACTTATTGAAGGGTAACTAAATTATAACTACATTTACACACAACTAACATGCATACAAACACAATGGTTTGTTGCTCCTTAATAGGAGGGCTTGCTATTTTTTCTCATCTGAATTAACTTATGGTGGTCTGGATTGAAAACGAGCAGTTCTATACACTTTCCGAGTCCGAGATTTGTGCATCTTTCAGAGTCAGATACTGAAAAATGATTGTTTATCAAGGTTTCGAGAAGACCAGTTTACTTCTGTCTAAGGGGGTTCAGTCCACTTGTTCTCACAAGTGCTCTCACAAAATTGGTTCTATAAATTAAATGGGTGTGGGCGACTATGGTTGCATGGTTTCTTTATTTGGTTTAAAGTAAGACTGTAGCAGCTGCCCTTAGCTGTTTGAGGCTTATTTTTGTAAGACTTAATCTGTTCTTGATTTGCTTTTCAAATATTACTATGGCAAAAAAGGGTCAAATTAAAACAGTTAACGTGTTTTAACTATTAGAATTATATGATCAGCTGAATTTCTATCTTGGGGAAATTTAACATTAAAAACGTTTTCCATTTCTTTAGTTGACTTAGGTGCATGTTAGATAATAATAAAATATACAGTCATAACACTACTGGGCTTCTCCTACCCATACCAATTGTGATCATAAAATGACTAGGAATTGAATTGAATATAAAATTTAGGCCATAGACCAGGCACTGGGACCTATATGGCCATTCAGTGGCGAGGCGGAAATTGACGGTAAAAGGTTTGAAAGACAGAGAATATGAAAGGAGGTACAGTAAAAGGAACGAAGATGGTTGCAGCTAAGGATCGAAGGCTGCTGCAAAGAACCTCAGAAAGGTATTCGTTCCATTTATTTTAGTGAATCCGTCGTAGTGACAATCTTCGGGGTTTCAAATTTTCATGTTCCTGAAACTAATTGGCTCTAGGATTTCTGTACATATTCTGTAGCACTTTCTTAATCGTATTAACATTGAGAGGTACAGATCAAGTGTTTATTTAGCTGTCATCTGTTTGATTAAGATTGATAATATAATTGATTGTCACCTGGATTAGAATCTAGATCCACAAAATTTTTGAAAAAAGTGATTGCTCGTCCTCCTTTCAAGAGACCAGTAGTACTGTCCATTAATAATGACTCCTCCTTGCCATGCGTGCAATTGATGGCTAAACGAAATAGAGAAGTGTAAATTTAATTCCTTCCATGTATCTGTTTCTCCCCTCAAGATGTCTCCTCATTGCCTTTCCAAGACAATACCCAAAGATCTTCACAACACCAAAAACCATAGTAACCATCGTCATGATTTGGGTTGTATCAGCTGCACTGATGCTCATCCCATTGCTGAAGGTAAGTTATGTTTAATACTTATTCAGTATTTTATAAGCATCTTATATTATTCCTCCAGAGGTATTTGGAAATGGTAAGTGTTCAGTGTTTTATTTGTGAAGCAAGGTTTAAATGCCTAGAAAGTCTTCCATACTGACAATAGTTGTTTGGTCAATCATTCCTTCAAGATTTTTTATAACTTTTAATTCTTAGGTTTGGGTTGTCCTTTATTAATAAAATTCATCGGAACCATATTCGATACAGTACATTTAAAGCTTTCCAGGTTGCTAAAGGTAGATATAATTTTCTAGCCAACTATGTTGTATTTTGTTTGTAAGCACACAAGGAAGGGAAGAAAGGAATAAAAAATTTAATTATATTTACTTTGAGTAAGAACAGATGAAAGACCACAGTGAGCGTGGTAATGAGTAGGGAAGACTTGGGTTTGTTTCTTAAGTTACACACTTTACAGGGATTTCCGTCATAAATACACAAATGATTATATAGTCAGCTCCATTATTCAGATCATCTTATCGACCACTGTGTTATAAAATATATGGGAAATTTTGTACCCGAATTCATATCCTACAGATATATGGAGAATTCACCTATAACATTAAGACGAAAGAAGTGACTTCGGAGACTCTCAAGAAACGTTGGAATGGTCCAAGGAAACTGTTCTTAGCTCTAGGATTTCTCCTCCCATGCGCTATTATCATCGCTTCGTATTCCTACATCTTTTATAAGGTAAGCTGTCAACACATCAGAAGTAAATCAGAAGTGGTAGTTGTTCATCACGAGCCCTGTAATAACATACAGCTTTACGTCCATTCGAGACTTCTAAGCTTATGATCGCTTCTCTCCATACGTCCCCCCCGTCACTTATTGGTCCCCCATCCTTCACTGCAATTCATGCTAGTACTATTTATGATTAAAAGGTCTGTATTGAACAAAGGGTTTTCACAAATTAAGTTTTCATACTAACTCCCTATTCACAATACCTAGTGCTCCTCCCTCACTCGCACTTATCACTCTCAAGGTTGGCATGGGAAAATGACAATCAACTGAGGCATCTGGCCTGCGGACTGTGCTATGCACTGATTTCTTACAGGATTCCTCCTCCCTTCAGTGAAATCGGCACTCTCAAGGTTGATTGGCATCTAGCCCAAGGTCTGAGTTGCACAGTGGACACATTTTTCTTGGTCTGAGAAGTTGTTTTTCGTGTCAAACATTATCATTTTGGAAACACAACTTCCAGATAGTTTGGAAGTTCTCTATACAAAACATCTTTGTTTTTGACATTGCAAACATATTTAGTGTCTCATATTTCGTACAAGAGTATGCATAATAATGCACGTTTTTACATTTATCATATCCGTTAATGTCATTTGTTTTTCGTGATTTTTCACTAAAATTACCAACCTCAATCTTACTTATTTTCCATTTTAATTAATTTTAATAAGCTGTTTACATGAATTTTAAGCTAAATACCAGATCTTATTTTTATATTATGTTTCATAAGCACCCAATAAGTGTACAACTTCCACATTTTGGGGACAGCCCAAAAATGGGAAATGTTGGTATTTTTCCTCCTATAATGAACTTAAAACAATAACCTCCTGGATTTTTCTCATCTACTCAAACTCTTTAAAGGTACAGTCATTTAAAGGTTAAACTCTAAAGACATTTTTACAGTCTTAAAGGTTAATGGATTAGCATAAAAATGTTTTAATTCAAATACAGATAATTGAGCTCTTTTATGGGAAAATGACCGGCAAGAATAACTTGTCAGCCTTAAAACTGACTCTGCTTGTGTTTAGTGTAGGGATGTTCATCAAGTATTTGGTATGTAGTTACACTGGGAAAGTCACTTAATGATTTTAGGTTATTACATGACTACCACTTATTTTGTTTAGCATTGTATAACAGTTTTGTAAGCATATTTATATATGCAGCACATTTTGACTGACAGTATTCTTTCGTATATGTAATGGACTTAATACTGTAAGGATCGATAAAGTAATGTAGTTATGGGATGTTTTACAATTTGAATCAGTGTGTCCATAAATCATATACACACACACGGTGTCTTTTATTGAGTATTAAGTACAACCTGTTTGACAGAGTTAACCTAAATATACATGAATATGACACTTGCCTGAACAACATTTGAAATGAGTTGGGTACAAACGGAAAGCTGTATACCTGTAAATTGATTTTTTATGATGCCGTATTTTTGCTAAATGTGTACCGATACTGATCAAACTTAAAGTAACAAATTCTAGTCATTCTAAAGTCATCTTTAATCATCTGGTGACTGTGAAAAAGTTCAAAAATTGGCTAAAATTTTTCATTTAATGTAATATTCATTGATGGATGGAAAACATTTCTTGGTCTTTATATGTCTGCAGTATACTCTATAATTGTGCAGTTTTAGCCTCCAGCTTTTCAGGAAATACAGTAGTATACATATTGTAAGGATTTTTATAATACAAAATAGTCTATCTTTTGAGTTTCTAATAATGAATACGTACTATGAAATAGGTTTTGAACTGTAGTATTCTTTGGTGTTCTAGCTAATACTTAATATCACTCATGTTTTGATTTAAATACAGTTCTCACTTACGCTATATGCAGATTATGATGAAGACTTCAGCAAAATGGCTGGAACTTTATGAAAGAATGGGGATTCCTGTGATGGATCCAAGAACAGCTCTATACAATTTTCTTAAATGCTATATTTTAGATGTGAAAGATTTCACAGTAAATATTCCTGTTTCCAAGCACATAGTGTACTCCACTAGGAATTAGAGACATAATTTTCAAGTGATTTTTCATTTTTCCACAGGCAAGACAGAGTTCAGCTAAAGTAGATAGGACAAGGTCCCAATCATTACTCAAGGGTTCCATTAATAGTTCAACTGAAGTCAGGTAAGTTACCTAAATTGCACCATCATTCTTGAGGTTGATTAAAATATTCATTCTCATAAGAATCATAAGGGGTAACTCACTATGTATTTCATTAAAAAAAATATTGTTAAGTCAGTTTCACTAACAAATGTATGGTTTAATATTTGGAAGATCAAATAGTATACTTTCCTTTTATTCAAGACTTTATGGTACGTATAGTTTTTTTTATTGTGAATGAAGCGCATTTTTTCATTAATTCAGTACAGTTTTCTTCATCACTCTGTTAATTTTGTATTTGCAAAAAAAGTAATGTGATTTGTTTTCCTTTGATGCTGCCAGTCTCTTGGTGATAACAGATGCAACCGAGACCCTACTTCCTGTTTAATAACAAAAAAATCTTGCTTATGCGTGTCAAAACAGCACAAGCAATAGTCCATGCCAGTCCTTAAAACTGGAGGAACCTTTCGATGATATTCTATGTGTTTCACGTACGGTGTTAACATGCATCTCTAGAAGTCTGAGAACAGGAAAGCAAGTGGAAAACTTTCCTTACTTATGAAGGTGGCGAATTTGTTGCAAATCACACATGTACAGAAATGGAAATGAGTACATGGCAAAAGGAGGAAATGTCTATTGCTTCTTCTTCTTCTTCTTCAGCTGTGGGTTTTCCATACTCATATAATGTGTATAGAGCACAGGAAACATTTATTCTTTTAAGGGCTATAGCCCTAGCCCATCTCCTTAGCAAAAGCCCAACTTTATTGTCAGGTTGAGTACTGCCATCATCTTCAGGAAGTTTATTTGGTTACTCTGATGAACATGATTTTGAGTGGTGCAGAAACCACGTCCTGTTATCAAACTGCCTTTAATGGACACTGAAGCCAGTCTTGTTAGAGATACCTCCTGATGCTAAGTTGTTATTTTCCCAAGTCTCTTTTCGGTAGGAGAGATAAAACTATACCATTCCTCAAGGACTGGAGGTTGTCAGCAACACTATAAACTTGTCCATTAATTGCTTTGGCTATGATGTTTGTTGTGAATACAAACTGAGCTTTTCATAGGCACCATCCTTGAAACTGACCTTCCAGATTTCGAATGTCTTATTCGCCTTTATGGGATCAGAAAGAGGCTATCTCCATGTTAACCATGACAAGCCTTGCCAAGTGAACTTTGATGATGAAAAAAAAAAAAAAGTTAACCTACAAATACTCTGACAAAGTCCATCTCACATTTATGCAAGCCTTTTCAGTGCCTGGCAAGAAAAGTGAGTCCTGCAAATACAGAGACATAAAACAATAAAAGCATTACAACATTCAATAGCATAAGCTTGCAGAAAATCTTGTGTACGTGCAGCAGACTGTAAATGTGACTTGCCAATGAAATGATTTGAATGATGTAGTTTACTGATTTAGCACTAGCCCTCAATGATTATAAAGTTTCTCTTTTATTTTTTAAATGGTTTTTGTCATCTTACTAGCACTAGCTACAACTAAGAACATTATAGATTAACTAGCCTTGTATAAGAGCATGAAAATTTAATTGAACTACTGTACTAGGTGTGTCAGCAAGAGCAGTAAACAGCCTTGTATTCTTCGCAGGAGGGAACTTTGTTTTCCCCAACTTAATATGTCGCATTAAGAGTGAGCTGGGAACCATTTTGGTTCTTTAGTATGGATATTTCTTTGTGGATTCTATGCCAACTGCTCCCTCCCATTTTATTTACCCAAATTAGTGTTATAACTCCTAAATGCCTTTTAGTCGGATTACATATATCCCTACATAATTTTTTATTAAAGGAATACCTTCCATGGAGTTCCCCTTAGATTAGGAGCTCCTCTTGCCCTACTTTGTATTTCCATCCTTGTCAAGGGAGGGAGATTAAGCAGGGCCTCTCTTACAAAACTTGAAACTTTAGCTGGTAAGACCAGGTACCATTACTCTTAAAATAGTCATGAAGTGAAGAATGAACTTAGGTCAATCTTACGAGTTTTGAAGGCACATTCTGGCTGGGTTTAATGTACAGATCATCAGTCAATTGATACTACAGCTTTAAGTCTTTCTTGGGTGCCCTGCAGACTGGTTCTTTTATTAATTTTGTCATTCTAATGTTTGCTGGGAGGTCTGGCCTGCAGGACACATTTTTGTATTTGAATACTATTCATATTTACTTAAAGGAGACAGAGCAAAAATTACCACTTAAATGTTCATAAATAATTTTATTATTTTTAATGTATTTACATCTTGTTGCATACAATAATTTCATCCAAAATTAGCTGCATTTGTAAATGTTCATGACTTTCAGACCACCCCGTCCAGCTGATGGGCTGAGGAAGCGTGATATTCGTATTGCTAGAACTATTGGCGTTATCTTTCTTGCATTCATTATATGCTGTACCCCTGTTTCCATAGCTCACTACTTCGACAACTAAAGTAAGTAACGTGCTATCTTTTATCATTAAAAGCATTTAAATAAACATTTGCATTATTAAGTAAATTTATGTAATTTTGTTCTGTGCATATGCTTCATTAGTGAATTATGCCCATGTAGGCTACAGTCCAGTGCAGTAAAGCATAGGCTATAAAACAACAAAATGTTATTGTCACTTGCAACACTGCTGAAATCTTTCCCTCTTAGATACTACACCTACCTTATTTATAACTAAGGAAATGTCAAGAGCACACTTTCTATATTCCCTCTATTAATCACAAGTTTTTCTAGTCTGTAGTGTTTATTAGCAGTTTCAAGACATATTGAATTATTGTTGTCTGTTGATTAAAGCAAAGAAGTAGGAAACTAGTTTTCATGCATTTGATAAGTAGTTTGTATCACTGTAACCACAGGAAGTGGACTGACAGCAGAGAAGCTTAATTTGACAATCACTTGATTTTCTGTGAAGACCTGAATAGTATAATGGTAAACACTCTTGGTGTTTCTGGACATAATCAGTTTATTCTATCTGATGACATGCTATACCTATCTAAAGTCACAGTCACTTAGTTTCTGAATAACGTGTGAATGAGCAACAATTTTGATCATGAACCCTGTATATGCCTGGTGACTGACTTTTTTCATGAGAAATTTTAAGGTTTTTTTATTACTTTCTCTCTCTTGCAGTTTCATAATCCAACACTCCTGCTGCTGTTGCACCCTTTGTACTGGGCTCAGTATTGCATTAACGTATTCATATACGTCTTCATGAACCACCAATATCGTGATGCCTATGTGAACTACATCTCTCGTTGGTGGCCCAACTTTAAAGAGGTAAGGATGGTGATAAATTATGGCATTGGCTGTAGGGAAATATAATGTCAATCTAAAACTAACTGAGTAAAAATACACTCTTGTAGTTAACTCATCCACTTCAGTATTCGGTCTCAACTGAAATTTGCTTAAGAGTGTATGGTTGTTTTCATTTTAGTTTTTTCCTGTTTGAATTTGCAAAATGTCATACATGTTACTTCCTTACAATTTATAATGCAGTGGTATAAGGGTTTGTTTTACATTGCTTAATTTTGCAGGATATACGTATAGTGATTTGTGAGTTAATGTACCATGAGATTTTCCTTGATATACATTTCAGCCTGCATTTTGTAGTCAAAACGGGGTAGCAGTATGATATTATGCCTGCCTTATCATGAGCGTTACGAAATATTTCCACACAATGCATTAGCCATCATTTTAGTTGTCAATAATCAACGCAACTTCATCGCTTAATTTTTTTCTATTCCAAATTCCAATGAGTTTGGTAAGTTAATAACAATCAAATTGAGAATTGCACCACCCATAGACATTTAATTTTATCCTAAAGAAACAAAAGTGCAATTTTTGCTAAATATGTCATTGATTTAAATACCTTACGCTTTGTCCTCTGTAACCATTGCAACTGGTACAGAGATTACCAGTGACACTCTTCGCGCAAATGTCTGCGTGCGTGGTTCCAGGTTGTCCTGGGGCAGCCACTTGTACAAATCAACGAGTAAATACATTCCACAAGAGTATCCACGCATTCCACCAACTCTATCTCCTCAGCACAGAATCCAATGACTCATCAAGGGCTTTTAGCTTCAACTTGTGTGTGAGATTTTCTTGTTGGTTATTTAAAGAAAGCATGTCACCTCTCTTATAACCGCATGCTGTTTTCAGTGTGTACTACTATAAATTGTCTCTTTTATGTGGAGAATAGTGCTAATTTTTGTGGAATTTCTTATCTGGACTTCAATATGAATTTCTTTACCTTATCATTCTTATTTAACTATGATTATCACAACTTTCCAACTTAATAAGGGAAAAAATGACAATTGTAAACCCTAATAGTTGTGCATGCTGAGATCATAGTCTTCTATTCTTCTAGCCATTCTTTTGATAAAGGAGAGGTTCATTGTAGCGATACTACTATGTGGATAGTACTGTATTCAAACTTTAATTGGCAATATGTGGATAGTGCTGCATTCAAACTTTCTTCCTGTTAATGGTTTCATTTTTTGTGGCATTTGCTACTCACCCTGTTATTCAAGATTATTCTTCATGCATTTTCTTGAATATTTTGAGAAACAAGGTTACATCATACAATTCATGTGTACTACATACTTTCCTATAAAGTACAAATGAAATATATCTATAAGTTATTTTTGTGAACGGATTACAGAAAACAAGAATGAATTTCATTAGCATACTCTACCTTAGGTAGGTGAGCGAAAAATACCACTTGAGAAATTGAGAATGATTGTTGTAGTTAACACAGGAATCACATGAAGTCATCATTATTGTTATCAAGTACCAGTAGTGGTAGTCAGGGAACAGCATCAGCAGCAATACCATTACAGGCGAAGTAACAATTCAAACCATCTAAATCATGAGTTTTCTTTAACAGTGGTGAGATGTGGAACTTTTGGGGTCAGCTTACATGCCATTTTGTGGTCACATAAACAATTGCACCTCACTCTTTTCTGTTAATGATATATATGTAGCTTAGACTGCTATGCATTTGAGGGACCGTGAATCATTGTTTTTCTAAGATATCTTTCAACTAATTATTTGATTGAAATGGTACTTTGACACTGTGTACAAGACATGTCGCCCTAATCTTTGGTAGTATAGTGCATAGCAAAATAGTGTTAGTTAAGGCGTTTACTCTTGACTTACATTGAGTTGTCAAGCATTGCCAGCCTATGCTTTCAAATGTTCTTTATCCCCATCCCGTTCCTCCCTACCTCACCCCCTCACCCTTCCCTCATTGCTTCCTCAACCCATCTTCCTGGCCCTCCGTCTCGTGCTCCAGTTTCCTGCCTATTATATAATATAAAGTAATATTGGAATGTTGGTTTTTGTAAATTTCTGTGTTCATTTAATTATTATTACTGTATTTTCTTAAATTATATAAATGGGAGTAGGCTAAAGAGCATATGACTGTCACTCTGTTCACCAAGGCCATGAGAGACAAGGTCTGCTCACTTCTCCCAAATCGCCAAATAGGCTGAGCTTTTTCTTCTTATTGTGTCAGCAGGTGAATTGGGGTAAGGGAAAAACAAAGAAAATGGGTATAATTTGGGGAACTACTATCACTATAGTACATACGTAATAATATCATTGTATGTATGTGTGTGTCTGTTCATATCACAGTAGAATTTCGTTTCTACTAATCATACGTCAGTAATAAAGATGCAATTCTTTTACCGTACAAGGTTTAGTGAATGAGTCGAGTTTCATGCATCTTGAATTATATTACTAATCATTAATGTAAAGCGACTCATTATATTCACATTCATTCTTATTTTTGAGAGACGTTCCAAAGGAATTTTACTTGTATTTCATACAATTGGGACAGTCGTTTATGAAGAATGCCCAAGTGTTACCTATTAACCTATTTTCAGGCATGTAACATACAGGGCTTTTGTTATAAAGAAGGTATCCAGTTTTTGCCTCATTCATAATCAGTTAAGAAATTAATTTTCTTATGTCTTTCACAGGTTAGTATCTCTATTTTGCAGAATATGCAAACTGTAATGATTGAGGAGTCACTCGTTTTTTATTCTTTGACGGCAACAGACCAAAAATGCTTATGATATATGTTTATCAAAGGAACTATATAATCTGAATATAATTGTTCCTTGTAATTTGAATGATTTTGAATGAGTATATAAAAATGAAAATGAATACATATGTTGTTTCATCTAAACGCTTTCCCAAGTGATATTTTGTTTCATTTGAAGTATATATAAATAGAGTATATTTCATATATAAAGTATATGTGAATATAGACAAATTAATACATAATACAATAGAGAGATAGATACGTACATTGATTGATTGATTGATTGACCAATATGCATGTGCTTTTTTAGGTGTGTGTTATAAACATTAACTTATCTATTGAGATTGATCCTTATTCTATTGTCAGGTTTCTCCATTTTGTATATGGTTAGGAGTTGTATTGCAAATGCATTTCTGCAACGATGCACACAAAGTAACATGGCAGCCATGACAGCAATGAAAAATCCATCTCCATCAATGATGCAGTGAATACTTATAGTGTGATTGCTCCAGCCAACAGACAACCCCTTATCAATACGGTATTATCCAACACAAGGAGGAGACTATAAACAAATATAATAGGAAAAATTAACAATTACTGTGGTCATTACATCAAACCTCGCTATCCTTTTCACTAGAATTCTCCAATTATCTGCTGGTATTTAAAAATATCAGGGAAAAAGTATTATTGGGGGAGAGATGAGAAATACGGCAATAAAGAAAGTGAAAGAAAGATTGGAAGGGAGGAAGGGAGGGAGGGAGGGAGAGGGAATGGATGGGGATACCGGATGTTCGAATCTGTAAATGACTCCTGCTGACTCATACGACTTTGCCTTCAAAAGGCAAGAGTATACGCCTTAACTAACACCATTTGACAATGCAATACATTACCAAAAATTAGGGCGGGGTGTCTTGTACACTGTCAAAGTACCATTTCAATCAAATAATTAGTTTGGAAAGATATTTGAGAAAAACGATGACTCGCAGTCACTGAAATGTATACTACTAGTATTTGAATTTTTTCAGTTCATTAACTTTTCAAAATTTTTATTACCAAGAACTTTGTAGCATGTGACTTAATCATTTAATGTTGTTGTTACTGTCACTTTTATCTATAAACAGTAGAAGACTTATGCTGCTTGGAAGATATAAAAAATGGTCTGGTGTTGCAATTATGTTGAAGAAAGGTAAAATTTGAAAGTTTTATGTCTTTACCTTTCTGACAGGCAGCTTCTTCATAGTGCAATATCTATAATCTATAATTCCACTCCTAAATCTCATTTATTTGTTTTCCAGAATAGTTAAGCTATAAAACAAAAGGGGGTTTTAATGCTAAAGCAGACAGCAGCTATTCTCTTTTTAGAGCTGCTGTTTTTAGAAGTGTTGTGGCTATGGTACAAGACATCAAACTTAGTATGTGACCATTAGCTTATTGTTATACAAGTTAATATGGTACCGTATGGTGCACACTGTAATGAGACCAGTTGGCCATACCTAGATGCAGCAAAATGATCTGGTCTTAAAACAGAGTTGAAAATTATGGGAAGATAAACTGGTAGAAACTGCAGTAAATGGATGGAAATTAAAAATGACAAGTTCATAGTATCACCTACAATGAGAATCTCTTGACTTTTTTGGCAGTGACTGCAAACCCCCATCCCCACCCATACTTTGAAATGTTGCTTTAATAATTAGAAATGATTGTGGTATTACTAATCAGAACTTGATGTCATGTCAAAATGTTGGGCATCAAAATGTTGCAGACAAAAACGTCGCCCGTCAAAAAGTTACATGGCAAAATGCTGCAGGTCAATATGTTATCACCATCAAAATGTTGCATCAATATGTTTTCACTGATGATGAATAATGTCATAATGGCCAAGCAAACAGGGAAACAATTGGCAAGAAATAATAGGTCATTTTAGTCTTCTATATAGTATATAGTACAAATGAGGTGCCTTAGCACTTATTTAGTCTACAGTTTAGTCAGTCTGTTTCAAAAAATTTCTCAATTTGTGAAAAACCAGAAAGAAGACCATCTGTTGAATTATCATGGTTTCCTTTTTTGAAAAGAAAAAACTGATCAAGCTGGGAAAACCGTTTGGAAATGCATGGAATATGACATTGTGAGGTGCTCAGCTCGTTTTCACACGAGAAATGATGCTTTTGTGAAAGAGCCAGGTCATGACCACAGGCCTGTTCTGGCAAAAGCCAAATTGAAAAAAGTGGTAGCTGAAATGAAAGAGCATGCAGAAGCAGCTGCTGAAACTAGCACTCACCAAGTAGTTGCAGCATCTATTGTTCAATTATCCAATGTTGTGCAAGGAAAGATGCAATCAGTGTCTCCACTGTTGTGCAAGGACAGATACAATCAGTGTCATGTCTAAAATGAATGGTACAGCAAGTGAGGCAGAGTATGCACGAAGCTCTGCTAAATCCTAATTTGCAAGAAGGGCTGCAGATACCAGATTGGTATCAAGTGACAGATGCTGGAGATCAGCTTCTTTGGTGGGATAGCTATCCTTGGGCCTAACATCATCACAGTTTGGTCTACAAATATTCTTGGAATGAACTCTCACAAATTACAGGAGTGGTTCACAATACAAACACTGATGAAGTTTGGCTAACGACATTTTGACTGTGGCGACATTTTACCAGTGACAACATACTGATGTGCAGCATTTTGTTGTGAGACATTTTGACGTGATACAAGAACTTCAAAGTACTGCATGTTTCCCTACTAGAGAGGCAATACATAAAATACCGTAAGCAACTGAAGTAAATTAATCTTATTCCAAAATTTAATAACAAAACTGCATCTGGAATTGCGTGTAATGTTATTTCTCTACTGTTAATAAGTTCCAGTAACAATGTCTTAGAAGGAAGCTGATGTATGTATTTTGTCTTCAGTATGCAGTGTAACTGCACATCAATTATTTTTCATATACGTATAGGTCATGAAAAACATTTTTAAGCACCAAATTACAAGCAGTAACTAGTGGAATGCCATCATAAAGCTTATCCTTCAAGATGATGTGCTATATATAAACTTGTTCATTTTGAAACAGGAATCCACTTTAGGAATAGTATTTTGTAACTTCCTATCTTGGCACTGTATTAACATACTAACTCACCACACTGTTAGTGGTTCAATGTTCATTTCTTACTTCAGAGCTGGAAAGCACTGTAATGTCTGACCTTGACTAAATAATAAATCACATTATTCTTATACTACTAATTGGGCTAAGTCTCTCCAGTCTCTTTTTGCTTGTGCATGTTGTAGTTGCAATAGTATGCATGATGGTAATCAAACTGTTTATTTACTGTAACTACAGTTTATTAGTGTAGGCTGATCTTAAAACCTACAAACAGTGGTAATGTGCCGTTTTTTTTTTTTTTTTTTTTTTTTTTTTTTTTTTGTAGACTTTTTATAAGGTAATTGTGCAAAGAGTAATACAGTACCCTTATCACTGGAATTACCACAGTAGTGATATAAACTAATTAAACTTATCTTGAAAAATTCCATAAAAATGGTAGCTATTAGAAAAGAAAAAAAAAATTTTTAGATGGAAATATTTTTATTTTTCTCCAATCTTGCTTTGCAGGTGACTTTCCGAAAATTTAAATGGCGAGAGGAACGCACAAGCTGTGATAGTCAACGCCAGACTAGAGCTGCCACTCCCAGCAGTAATGTGAGATTTGCCACAAGGAAAGAATCAAAATCTAGTATCAGAGTTCCCCCAGTCCCATTAGTGGGGGTCACAAGTAAGAAACCAACGTTAGAAACATCACCAGAAGTTGTGGACACAACCCTTTAATGAACTTGAATGATTAGAGCCTGGTGATATTCTGCTCATGGGAATCTTCAGCAATCACTCCACCTACAAAGTTCATTCCTGGTTCTCTGTAAAGTGGAGTATATGTATTTTGAATGTGTCAGGACACAATTGTGTGCATTCTTGGGTGGTAATTGGAGAATTTCCAAAGTCTATTTGCAATAGTTAATAAGAGTTGGGACAGTCTCAAATGAAAGATATTGTGCATGTCTACAAAAAGAAACCAGTGCAAGATCCTGTAACAAGCAGATACTAATGACTATGTTAAAGACTCGGCTCTTTGATTATTCTAGTGCCTTCAAATAGGTGCTGCTGTGATGCTCACTTTTACAATAGTGTATAGAGTACATGTTCTGTGATTAATCCTTAACCACAAAGAGAAAATGAGGTTATGAAATGAATTAAGGGTGCTGTAAATGAGGAATTACAAATATATGAATTTCAATGGTGTTCTGACATTCAGAAAGTGTACCATTCTTACAAGTCTCTCTCAAAAAGTGATTCCCCTTTTTAAGCTCTTAATTGCATGTATAGGTTACAATGATTAATCTGATTGCATGAATTCTCCTGTCCACAGACTTCAACTTTTATTTGGTTACCTGTATGTCTTAGATGTAAGGGGGACTAACAACTGGTATCCACTTTTGGATGTATCGATAATTATTGATTACATGTCCTGGTACTTTATATGTAAATAGCAACATAAAAATTATTATCAAGTAGTCTAGCTGAACACCTGAGTGAAAAAATCTTGACTCATAGGGTTGTGTCGTCATTTAAAAGAGTTTTACAAAGTAAGTGCCATTCAAAGAAATATTAATCCCGTAACCTATGACTTCCATAGTTCCAGCGTAATGCAGGCTTAAGATAATTCTCTCAGACCTGTAACCTGTTCTTAATTTGATTGCGTTCACTCCCTCAATCTCAAGTCTTTCATATTTGTTCTTCTTTTGCTGGTCTTCTGTTGGGAATAGTCATGGTCATTATTTTTTCGCAAGAAAATATGATTCATACCCTCATCATAAGTATCTCCCCTTACTCTAGGACTGAGTTTTGTTTAGTATTTTAATTCAAGACCTCAAATAAAAAATAAAAAAATATTTTCTTTACTATGAAGAAATAATTCAAATCATACAAACTGTATTAGCAAATTATTTTGATTTGCATGCATGTCCTTTATATCTTGCATACTACATAAAATAATGTACTAGAATGGACAAAATTTTCATTATTGGTCAGTATAAGGTTGTGTATGTGTTTCAAGAATAATTTTTGCTGTTGTGGCATGGGTACTTTGCTTCACTGATGATTTTATGATCAATGTAATAACTGAGATATCAAAAGGTACTGTACTCAGCTTCATTGCCAAAGTTCTATAAGTTTTCGTGTATAAATAGTCAAGAAAAATAATTTACTAAAATTTCCATTTATTAAGAGTTATGTATATGCAAAACAAAGGGGTTTTCATTGTTAGAACATATTTTACGAGTTTCAAAAGTAAATATTGTATTATTTGTGTTACATTAATCAAACAGTACATATTTTATCTAGTTTTCTTCATAAATTTTCTTAAACTTCCTTTATGATTAAATGTACTGTAGAGGGTACAGCCTTTCAAAGTAAAAAAAGAATATATGATCATTCACTCTTAATAAAACTGTGCTCTAGATTTGGTTCTCCTGGAGAGCTAAATGAAACATTCATTGCAAACTATGCGCTGTACAGTGTCAAATTCCTTTCCATTTTTTTAATAATATAAATACATGTTCGTCAAGATACAAGAAGTTTGTATTCTATAAGTGAACCCAATATAAAATTTGGCCTTTAAATATTGTTGCAAAAGGAACAAAATGTGACTGACTTATGTTAGACAAAGATTTGCTGTCCCAAATATAAAAACAATGCAATACTTTCAGGCCTGAAATATCAAAAGGACAAAGTGGTGAAGGGACAACAGTCTTTTGTCTTTGATGTAAGATTATAGTTTTGGATAATTACAAATTAACTGTGCCAAAGACTTGGCATATGCATTTTCTCTATGATGTCTCTGGGGATTATATAAGGGCAGTTACATATCTGAAATCTGCAAAATTGTAGGTTTATTATTGTTAAGTAATCTTTTGCGTTCTCACAAAGGTAAATGCTCACTGGTTTTACCTCAGCATCTTGTAAAATATATTTTTAGATGATAAAAGTTTTTATTTGTAATTTGAAAGGAGCTGTAAGAATGAACCTTATTAAAATTGTCAGTTTTATTTATTATCTATGAATTGATGATATAGTGCTGGAAAATGTTTTGTCAGCAGCAAAAATTCAATAAAAAATAATATCATCAAATGTAACTCCAATATGTATTTGTAGTCCTCTCTATATTTGTGAAGTGTCTCCTAGTATCATGGAAAACAAGTTTCCATGGGAAAAAGTAGTGCGTCCTCGACTTACGCCACCACGATTTACAGCAATCAGATCTTATAGCACTTTTTCAGCCCCGTTAATGGCATTTTACAGCGCAGTTGACTGTGCTAACACCAAGAATAGGCATCAAGTTATCGGAGCTGTAACTTAATGCAACTTCAAGTTACGACGCCATGAGTGCTGATAAAGCACTGTTAACAGAGAAAAACTGACTTATGGTGGAAATCAATATTGCGGCACTGGACAGATCCCCTACCAAAAGTTGATGTGAAGCCCCAGGTGCACTTGAGTTCAAAAAAACCTTTGAGTACTTCCACTGACAGGGATTGAAAAAGCCAGTCATACAGGAGAGGACTGATATTTGTGCCAAGAATAAACCAAGTCAAATACAAGAGGGGCAAGGACTCCAAAGATGACCTGTGTTTTTAAAGCGGCCAAAGCACAGATCCTCAACTGGGAAGACCATGTCCCGTAAGAAAGGCCTAAGATACAGTGGAACCTTGGTTTTTGTATGTAATCCGTCCAGAACGTCCAACGAAGTCTGAAACGTACGAAATCCAAAACATTAATTCCCATAAGGAATAATGTAAATCCAATTACAGGTACTCCTCATTTAATGACATACTTGTTTTACGACAGCTCGGAGTTATGACAGCAACATGGAGAGAAAAAAAAAACCATAAAATGAAAATCAAAACATTTCCAATGGTGGCCCAAGAGAATGGCTATTCAGTGTCGATATTCTAGCCTAGACTAGGTTTTGAAAACCTTGAAATCTATATCTAAAACAATAAATATGGTTTTAATATACTTTATAAAGAAAAGCTATGCAGTTAAACCTCTTGAAGCCAGTATTCTTAATCTGGTCTGAGAACTCCCATGGTTCGGCCATTAGTTCGTTGCGATGCCAAACGGGTGGTGCCACATATTGTTTACAACTTCAAGACAGCAAAAATTATGCCATATATCTCCTTTCTTTTTGTGAAAATAATTCTTAGTAATGAAATAAAAATGTGAATTCTTAGTAATAAAAAGAAAATGTGTGAAGTTAAGTATGTTTTTTATATTAACTTGAAACTACATATATTTTTTCAAATATTCCCCTTTTAACCAAAACAATGAGACATTTGGCATGCAGAAATTCCTTACTCTTAGTATGCTTGAAAGACATATATGATACAGTTTGATAATTTCTTTTATACAACTGTCTATTTACATACGTATTCAACCCTTTATCACCGATTGGACGTATTAAACGTCGACATAAATTGTCTGTTGGGTGCCGATTGGACGTATGGCACGTCGATAAAAAAAGTTATTTTAAAAATTCGCGGAAAAATACTTATAGGCCTACCAGCAGAAAACTTTTGAATCACGCCCCTTGGGGGATGCTGGGAGCTCACGGATCAAGGCGTTGTTTTGTTTACAATCGTTACGCAGGTGCGCAAGCGCGAATTTCTTTCTTATCGCACTAAAAAGTATCAGTGACACATCTCGGAAATTATTTCGTCACTTTGACATAATTTTTGCACCATTTTAAATTAGCCGTTACATGGAGTAGTATATATGAATATGTGCCCAATTTCATGTAGAATACAACTAAAAAATACTCATGATTGTAGCTTTTATCAGTTTTGAAATCATGTTTCCATACTTTGACTCTACTGAAATGGTTGAAAAACGCAATTATAAGCTAAAAATCTTATATTATAGTAATATTCAATCATTTACCTTCATTTTGCAACGAAATTGGAAGTCTCTAGCACAATATTTTGGTTTATGGTGAATTTATGAAAAAAAAAAGTTTTCCTTATGTCCGCGCAGTAACTCTTGCGAAAAAATCATAAATTTTTTCGTGCGATTGTCGTAATGTTTGCAACATTTGAAATTAGCAGTTAAATAAAGTTTTATATATGGAAATGTGAGCAATTTCATGCACAATACAACTAAAAAACAACCCATGGTTGAAGCTTTTATCAGTTTTGAAATATTTTCATATAAATGAAGTTTTTATTGTAAAACTAATATTGTAATACCTACCTGAACACCTGAACTAGCCCTGGTCACTTACCAGCCCGAACCATCATTTATTAAAAAATTTACCAAATCTTTGGTTAAAATAAACGATCAGTGTTGCCAATCTCCTGGCAAACAACCCTCGTTACCCTAGTTACCAGCCCACCGCTAGTAGCCCTGCCTCACGGGCCGGTCACAACCTGCCCTCTCAACGTCAAATCCATACTCCCCAATAACTCTGTATGAGAGGGGAGGAGGGTGGGAATCATTCAGTGTTCAGGTAGGTATTACAATATTAGTTTTACAATAAAAACTTCATATTGCAATACACCCCCTGAACACCTGAACTAGCCCGATTAACAACATTAATTTGGATGGTGGGAATCAAATCTGCCCGGCCCTCCACTGTACTAGTTGTCAGTCAATATACTTGAGTATGCGAGTCAGTCTCAAGTTCATTGTCACTCGTCCAAGCTAATCTCCCATGTGTGGCCTTCTAGGCCTGCCATATGTGGAGGGAAAAAATTCCCTGCACCTCTACCCTAAGGTCAAAACTCATTGAGTGCGGAAGGGATACAAACCTGTTTCCTCTCAGCTGGCTATGTGCCTCACCTGAGTAGAGGAAAAACTGAAGACCTCCCATGTGGCTCTGGCCTCTCATGTATGGAGGGAATCTGAAGACCTCCCATGTGGCTCTCGGCCTCTATGTATGGAGGGAATCTGAAGACCTCCCATGTGGCCGCTCAGGTGGCTCTCGGCCTCTCATGTATGGAGGGAAACTGAAGACCTCCCCATGTGGCCTTAGCCTCTCATGTACGGAGGAGACAACGGTGTCGTCGATCGTAGTGATGTCCTCTCTTGTAGTGTTGTACCTGCCTGTCTGTACTCTGCCTGGTTGGCACTTGGAAGAATACCCTCAGATAGACCCAGACATGTTATTCTTTCCTATCTTCCTAATACTTAAAATCCTCTTGTGATATATCCATATCATGAATACCTTATACATATTCCGAATATTCGCTCCCTACTCTAATACTAACTCAGACAGCAAGATTGTTGGGTTTAAAAATAGAATTTAGGCCAAAGGCCGAGTATTGGGACCTATGAGGTCAGTCAGCGCTGAAGGGAAATTGAGAAAGTTTGAAAAGGTGTGAAAGGAAGAAAAACTCTGTTGCACAATGAGTCCAGTGTTAGGAGAGCGTGGAAAATAGGATGAGAGAATATGGAGAGAAATATGAAAATCAGAAAAGTGAGAGAGAGAGAGAGAGAGAGAGAGAGTAGAGAGAGACACAATCGTCTAGGATAAAGAGAGAATATAAAATCAGGGAAAAGAGAGAGAGAGAGAGAGATAAAATCAGGGAAAAGAGAGAGAGAGAGAGAGATGAGAGAGAGAGAGATGAGAGAGAGAGAGAGAGAGAGAGAGAGAGAGAGAGAGAGAGAGAGAGATTACGATCGTCTAATAATCTCCACCTCCGCAAATTGCAGCAAGTTAAAAGGTATTATCTTAACGATAATACTCGTATAACTCCGTACAGCTATGAACAACCGAACGAGAACTTGTTGCTAATGCGATCGACTCCTATAACAACATCACTTTATTGTATTGATCATCGTGTGACAGTGATCGAATCCGATAGCAACATCCGTTATTGTATTCATCCGCGTGGGACGGTAATTACTGTATTCATGTTATAAAATGCAGCTGAAGCTATAAGGGCAAAATTACGTTCATCAGCAACCTGGACAGAAGTCCCGAGCTTATGTATGAATTCCAACGCAGCCGTGGTAAAGAAACTAATAGCATGAAAGAGCTCATTACTGTTGTTTTCACACAGACAAAGGATTAATAACGTATATAAAGTGTAAAGTTCGTAATACCTATGAAAAGCGAGTGAAAAACGATCGGAATCCTAAATTTAACGCCATCTAACCCGAGTGAAAAAAAAACTAGCTTCCAATGAGACGTATCAGTCAAATTTGGTCTTAAGTTACATCGTAAGACGAACAGTATGACTTCGTTACATAAGTTAAGTTTTTATCCAGATATTCATTAATATGCTAACTAAGGACAAAAACATTAGCCGAGACCAAGTGATATGGTTGAATCTGAAGCCAAGGAGAAAAAAAAAATAGACTAGCCGGCATCCTTGTCTGTCTAAACCACACCTCCTTACAATAGTGCTGTTTGACGACAAGCTAAGTGTAATTAAATTTTAATTGAAAAGTAATAAAATATATTTAAAGGTAATTAAATTAACTTTATTAGGCCTAATATTAATTTCAGTTGTCATTGTAATTTGATAATACTACTGGTAATAATTTGTAACTGTAATTGACATAAGGCTCAATATAAATACTGACGGCAATAGTCTGTTAAACGTATGAAGACGTCATACATACAAATTCCTTATATCTGACATCTGATTATATGCCCCAAGATAAATACCTCATTGACTATATTAAATGTCAACATAGTTGAAGACACGTCTCTTTAGACGTTTGTACAAACTTGGCATAAGTGAGAGTGTTGTTACGTTAGTCATTTTAGTCAATCAGGAGAGAATGAGATGGATACGGCGACGCAAACCCGTATCCGTCATCCGCTGATTCCAGCGTGAATGACTGCCGAGTTTAGTGTTTATACTACGCCAATATGATGATACACATAATACAATTATAATGCTTTAGTCGGACAGAATCCGATCTTCATTCTGTTCGATTACATTCATATTAATTATCCTCAGATCGGATTCTCGTTCGTTTTCAATTACACCTGTATTGAATTATCCGAAGTCAAGAATGCCTTAAGCCTACAGCGTTAGCCAATATAAAAATAACTACCGATATGTTGTACAGCGAATACTTTAGGTTAGGCTTGGCTACTGAATGCATACGATATATCATCGTGAACACTAGGCTAACCGTAGTTAATATATTCGATTTCTCTTCATACTGAACATCGTAAGTCAATATGCATTGAACGGAGAATTAGTTGATATTAACAATTATCGTATCGTATACGTAGAGGAAAGTAACCCTTAAAGACGAAGGAGCATATCTGAAAGACCAACCCTGGCCTAAAAGCTTCTGATGCAAGGAACTCTAAGCAGGAAAAAGCCTAAAGATGCTCTAAGGACACTGTGCCTCTAAAAACTACTACTTTTAAATAGAAAACCGACCCGAAGAAGCCTGCACTTCTCTTCCTAAACTAAACACTATGTAGCCTATTATCCCTACTCGTCTATATCTGACCTAAGTTTTTTATCATACTGAGAACTTACACATCGAGGGGAAGGGGAATCTGCTGCCAACACTGCCTGCTCCGCGCCAGGGGGGACGGCGGATCCTGCCCGTGGCTTGCGGATCCCCATAACCCCCAGCACCGGTTAGGGCTGATTCTGGAACAGGCAGGGGAGCTGGAAAAGAAAACGATTTTTTAGTAGTAATTTCAGTATCCCTATTTTTGCTTCGATCTATCCTCACATAATCTTGACCTAAAATCGGTAACAGAGATGTCATCGAGGAAGGGGAATCTGCTGCCAACACTGCCTGCTCCGCGCCCAGGGGGACGGCGGATCCTGCCCGTGGGCTTGCGGATCCCCATAACCACCCCAGCACCGGTTAGGGCTGATTCTGGAACAGGCGGGAGGGAGCTGGAACAAAAGAACGATTAGTCAATTTCAGTATCCCTATTGCTCGATCTATCCTCGCATAATCTTGACATAAATCTGGTAACAGAGATGTCATACTCGATGTCGCGTACTCTCAAGTCTCTTAAAGAGCACTGTCTCTAAGTCTTTATCTTGATCTACGTTAGTCTCTTCCTGCTTACAGTTACTTCTTAATACGAGACCTTTTTTATGTTTGAGATACCCTAACATCTGGTCCAAAGACCACTCCTGACATTCCAAACATCTGGTTTTTACATTATATTGAACAGGCCTACGATTTACGCATAAGGAATGACTATCGTGTCATAGGGTACTCATCCTTTTCTTGCATTGTTGGCAAAGACGATACGTTGTTGAACTCCCCGCTCGTGCGTTTTCTGTGATGTCGTGGCCGAGGATGCAGTAGTCGTTGTCGTAGCCTGTGTTGTTTCTTACTTTGCAGAATCAATGTCTAATGACAAGGTATTAAGAGCAATCCAACCTTAATCCAAAGGGATGCGTAATTCGCCACCAAATTCAATCAAATCAAAGGTGCAAATGAAGGCCGGGCAAGACCAAAAAGGAGTTCGCTGTGGATACATCTGTACTCCACCGCGAACGATAAGTGATTGACGTGAGAGGGCAGGTTGTGACCGGTCCCCGTGAGGCAGGCTACTAGCGGTGGGCTGGTAACTAGGTAACGAGGGTGTTTGCCAGGAGATTGGCAACACTGATCGTTTATTTTAACCAAAGATTTGGTAAATTTTAATAAATGATGGTTCGGGCTGGTAAGTGACCAGGGCTAGTTCAGGTGTTCAGGGGGTGTATTGCAATATAACGATAAAGTGCCAAAATTCAACCTTCAGTCAACTTTGACTCTACCGAAATGGTTGAAAAACGCAATTGTAAGCTAAAACTTTTATATTCTAGTAATATTCAATCATTTACCTTCATTTTGTCACAAATTGGAAGTCTCTAGCCACAATATTTCGATTTATGGTGAATTTATGGGGAAAAAAACATTTTTCCTTACGTCCGCTCGGTAACTCTTCCGAAAAAAATCAGAAATTTTTTCGTCTGATTGTCGTAATGTTTGCACCATTTTGAAATTAGCGGTTTACATAAAGTTTTAAATTTTATACATATATGAAAAATGTGCGCAATTTCATGTAGAATACAACAATAAATAATTGAAGGTTGTAGCTTTTCTCATTTTTGAAATATTTGCATATAAAAATCACGATAAATAGAAAAAAAACCACATTCGGTCAACTTTGTGACTCTACCGAAATGGTCGAAAAACCCATTTTTGTTTTTTTAAGATAAAACTCTTACAGTCTAGTAATATTCAGTCTTTATCTTCATTTTGAAACAAAGTCAAAGTCTCTAGCACAATATTTAGATTTATGGTGAACTTTAAAAAAAAAAAAAAAAAAACTTTCCTTCCCCTCCGTGCGCGGATTCTCCGCCGCAAATATCTCCGAAATGCATACGTCGCATTCTCGTAATATTTGCTCCGTTTCACATTAGGCATTTCATGGTTTTATATATGAAAATGTGCACAATTTCATGTAGAATACAACAAAAATTTTGAAACAAATTGGAAGTCTCTAGAACATTATTTCGATTTATGGTGAACATTTTTTTTACGTCCGCGCGTTACGAATTCATGCATCATTTTGTGATAATATTTTCTCTGCGTTGCTTTGATAGTTTTACAATGAGTTATATACCAAAATGATTGCAATTTAGTGTACAATACAATGAAAAAAATTAACTCTTTAGCTTTAAACCATTTTGCTCACAGAGCGATTTGAATACAACTATATATGAAATTTTGTTTCGAGCTATCATATACCGCATTATTTGTTATATATGATAATGATATTTTTTTTTCATTTCTGATGGTTGCATACTAAAACTTCCGGCAATGACAAAAAAAGGAGCCACAAATGAACTCTTTCTCTTGAAAACTAAACGAGCTGTGATTTTTTGAAAAAAAATATTTTTTCCGCTTCGGCGCTCACTCTGAGACCCCCCTCGGCATACAGGAGACGATTTTTATTATACCCCTTCAGCGTTAAAGGGTCAATATGTCACCCATGAGATCA
>NC_087200.1:149037596-149174791 GCF_015104395.2 Macrobrachium nipponense
TACACAGCAGAAACTATCTTGTGGTATAAATTCACTAGGGGGATGTTACTAGTATCACAAAAAGGGAGTAATTACAGAATTGAGCCCAGATTGGGAGGGGATGAAGACTGCACAAAGTCATCTTGGAAAAAGGAAATGAAATATGACAAGTGTAAAACAATTCCTTTGAAACGGTTGAAAGGAATTTCCCTTACAGTACTCCCTTTTTTATGGATGAGGCTGGAACTTTTCTCCTTGATGTCTCGTCACTATGGAGTTTTAAAATATACTTGGGCTTCCCAAAGCATGGGGGAAGCCAGGTCCAGGATGGTGGGGGTGGGGGGGGGGGGGGTGGGGGGGGGGGTGTTCAGTGGCATCAGGTAAGGAGCTAGGCTTTGACCTGGCTTAGGTCTGGTGTTCTTCTGAGACTGGGCTGCTGCTTTCCAGGCATTTTGAAGTGGTTGCTCTGCAAGGGGTAATTCCAAGCACCAATGGGAGAAGAGATAGCTTTTTCAAGAGAAAAAGGGAGAATGGCGAGAATGGGTTCTTTCCAAGTGGAAGGAGCAAATTATATGACATAGATGCATTAAACTTGGATAAAGGGCTATTTCTTTCCTTGGATCTAGCTTAAAATCTTGAACAATCTGCAGATAACAGAAGCCATAAAAACGATAAAAAAAAAAAAAATTTATTTGTCACCATAGCGAAGCCAACAGAACATACACGACAAAGTACTCCTCTGAAGGAAAAGGAACGACAGCAATGGCAATTTGAAAAATGAAGCGAATGACGAAGAAAAAGGAAACAATCAGAATAATGCAATCTTTTGATACATCACCGGTACCCTTGGCCCATCTATTATGCAGTAATGGCCACACATTTGAAGCATTAGGCCTTCAAGGTGTGTTTAAGAATAATGAAACTTTTAGTATTAGAACACTGTAAATATACTGCCACATCTCTCTGACTGGAAAGACTATACTATGCCAAGGGGATAAATTTACTGCAAATTAGGCCAATCTGCAAATACGCTTAACTTCCTTGACGGAGGCAGGGTCAAACGGTTAGACTGATATTATACTGTATTTACACATAAAAGACTTTAATCTCAACTGTCTCCATCCTACTGAATGCCTTCCAAACACTCGAGCCTTCTTGCATTTATCATTATTATTATTTATATTATACATAAATAAAAATTATCAATGTGAAAAAAATGCAGATATGCAAAGTAAAGGGCAAAAATGCTCGAGTTTCTTCGAAGAGAAGAAGAAAAATATAAAATTTAAGCCAAAGGCCAAACCCTGGGACCTATGATGTCATTCAGCTCTAAATGAAAGTAGAAAGGTGTAACAGGAGGAAACCTCGTAGTTACACTATGAAACAAATGTTAGGAGAGAGTGGATATCAAGATGGAAAAAAGAAAATATGAATGGAGGTACCAGTAAAAGGAACGAAAGGGGTCGCAGCTAGAGGCCAAAGAGACGCTGCAAAGACCCTTCAGTAAAGCCTCCAGTGCACCCCATGAGGTTCCCTGACGGCGCTACCCGCCGACGGCAGAAACTGATTTCGAGTATCTTCGAGCTTTGTGCCATTGCTTGAATGGTCACCTCCCAAAACAAGTAACTGTAGTTGTCACCAGAGATAAGAAGCCAGCAGTTATCGATAACCCTGCCAGTGCTCCAGTCACTTCAGCATCGCATAACTGAAAGGAGGGGATCTTAATACCCCTTTAATTCTGATAGCTTGCTTTATCGCCAATTTGAAACTGAACTGATATTCTTCCTCTGGAGTCGTAAACCACAGGGGAGACAGTCTGACTGAAGTGTATGGCATTGTAAATCGAGTGATTGATTTCTCTCTCGGGCTCAATCCCGGGAACTAATTCCTGGAGTTCAAGAGCCCCTCACCACGTCTAGATGGTCCCACATCGAGAGGGTACAAACTTTACTGTAAAGCTCCGTTATCTGACATAAGAACTTTTCACTTAACCCTCTTACGCCGATTGGACGTATTAAACGTTGAGTCAAAATGTCTCCCGTATGCCGATTGGACGTATCATACGTCGGCTCAAAAAAGTTTTTTTAAAAATTCGCGGAAAAATACTTATAGGCCTACCAGCCGAAAACTTTTGTATCACGCGCCTTGGGGGATGCTGGGAGTTCACGGATCAAGGCGTTGTTTTATTTACAATCGCTACACAGGCGCGCAAGCGCGAATTTCTTTCTTATCGCACTAAAAAGTATCAGTGACACATCTCGGAAATTATTTCGTCACTTTGAAATAATTATTGCACCATTTTAAATTATCCTTTACATGAAGTATTATATATGAAAATGTGCGCAATTTCATGTAAAATGCAACAAAAAAATACTCATGATTGTATTGAAGCTTTTATCCAGTTTTGAAATATTTTCATTATAAATAACGATAAGTGCAAAAATTTCAATCCTTCGGTCAACTTTGACTCTACAGAAATGTCGAGAAACGCAATTGTAAGCTAAAATTAATTTTCTTATATTATATAAGTAATATTCAATCATTTGCCTTCATTTTGCAACAAATTGGACGTCTGTAGCACAATATTTCGATTTATGGTGAATTTATGAAAAAACTTTTTCCTTACGTTCGTGCGATAACTCTTCCGATAAATTTTTTCGTGCGATTGTCCTAATGTTTCCACCCTTTTAAATTTGCCGTTACATAAAGTTTTATATATGGAAATGTGCGCAATTTCATGCAAAATACAACAAAAAATAACCCATGGTTGTAGCGTTTATCAGTTTTTAAATATTTTCATATAAATAACGTTAAGTGCAAAAATTTCAACTTTCGGTCAAATTTGACTCTACCGAAATGGTCGAAAAAACGCAAATTGTAAGCTAAAACTCTTATATTCTAGTAATATTTCAATTATTTACCTTCATTTTGCAACGACTTGGAAGTCTCTAGCACAATATTTCGATTTATAGTGAATTTATGAAAAAAAAAACATTACGTTCGCGCGGTAAACTCTTCCGAAAAAATCAGAATTTTTTTGTGCGATTGTCGAAACGTTTGCACCATTTAAAATTAGCTGTTACATAAAAGTTTTATATATGAAAATGTGCGTAATTTCATGTAGAATACAAACTAAAAAATGATGAAGGTTGTAGCTTTTCTCTTTTTTTCGAAATATTTGCATATAAATCACGATAAATAGAAAAAAAACCACGTTCGGTCAAATTTGACTCTACCGAAATAGTTGAAAAAACGCAATTGTAAGCTAAAAATCTTACGGCCTAGTAATATCCGTCATTTTTCTTCATTTTGAAACAAATTTGAAGTCTCTAAAACAATATTGTGATTTATGGTGAATTTTTGAAAAATATATTTACCTTCACTCCGCGCGCCGATTCGCGGCCGCAAGTCTCCGAAATACGTACATCGCATTATCCTAATATTTGCTCCTTTCATATTGCCTTTTATAAAGTTTCATATATCAAAATGTGCGCAAATTCATGAAAAATACAATAAAAAATAATTTAAGGTTGTAGCTTTTTCCATCTTCGAAATATGTGCATATAAAAAAATATATATATTAAAATTTCGACATTCGGTCAAATTTAACTCGTTCGAAATGGTCAAAATCTGCAATTCTAATCTAAAACTCTTACAGTATCGTAATATTCAATCATTTGTCTAATTTTGAAACAAATTGGAACTCTCTAGAACATTATTTAGAATTACGGTGAATTTTGAAAATAACATTTTTTTACGTCCGCTCGTTACGAATTCGTACAATCATTTTGTGATAATATTTTTCCGGTGTTGCTTTTGTATTGTTTTACTATGTATATATATCAAAAGGATTGCAATTTAGTGTACAATACAACGAAAAAAAAAGTAACTCGTTAGCTTGACCGTTTTTTGCACAGCTTGATTGAATACAAATATCTATGAATTCTTTTTTTTTGTTTTTTTTTCGCTACATATATCGCATTATTTACATATGATAATGATATTATTTTTCATTTCTGATGATTGCATACTAAACTTCAGGCAATGAATAAAAAATGAGCCAAAAATGAACTCTTAATCTTCAAAAACTAAGCGCGCTGTGATTTTTTGAAAAAATTATTTTTTGCCGGTTCCGCGCTCACTCCAAACCGGCGCCGGCATACAGGAGAGGTTTTTGATTTTTAGGGCTTCGGCGTAAGAGGGTTAATAACATGAATATTAACCCTCTTACGCCGATTGGACGTATTAAACGTCGAGTCAAATGTCTCCCGTATGCCGATTGGACGTATCATACGTCGGCTCAAAAAAGTTTTTTTAAAAATTCGCGGAAAAAATAACTTATAGGCCTACCAGCCGAAAACTTTTGTATCACGCGCCTTGGGGGATGCTGGGAGTTCACGGATCAAGGCGTTGTTTTGTTTACAATCGCTACGCAGGCGCGCAAGCGCGAATTTCTTTCTTATCGCACTAAAAAGTATCAGTGACACATCTCGGAAATTATTTCGTCACTTTGACATAATTATTGCACCATTTTAAATTATCCTTTGACATGAAGTATTATATATGAAAATGTGCGCAATTTCATGCACAATACAAACTAAAAAAATATTCATGATTGTAGCTTTTATCAGTTTTGAAATATTTTTCATATAAATAACGATAAGTGCAAAAATGTCAACCTTCGGTCAACTTTGACTCTACAGAAATGGTCGAGAAACGCAATTGTAAAGCTACAACTCTTACATTATAGTAGTAATTCAATCATTGCCTTCATTTTGCAACAAATGGGACCGTCTCTAGCACAATATTGCGATTTATGGGTGAATGTGAAAAAAACTTTTTCCTTACGTTCGTGCGATAACTCTTCCGATAAATTTTTTCGTGCGATTGTCCTAATGTTTGCACCCTTTTAAATTGCCGTTACATAAAGTTTTATATATGGAAATGTGCGCAATTCATGCACAATACAACAAAAAACAACCCATGGTTGTAGCTTTTATCAGTTTTGAAATATTTTCATATAAATAACGTTAAGTGCAAAAATTTCAACTTTCGGTTCAACTTTGACTCTACCGAAATGGTCGAAAAACGCAAATTGTAAGCTAAAACTCTTATATTCTAGTAATATTCAATCATTTACTCATTTTGCAACGACTTGGAAGTCTCTAGCACAATATTTCGATTTATGGTGTAATTTATGAAAAAAAAAACATTACGTTCGCGCGGTAACTTCCGAAAAAAAATCAGAATTTTTTTGTGCGATTGTCGAAATGTTTGCACCATTTAAAATTAGCTGTTACATAAAGTTTTTATATAGAAAATGTGCGTAATTTGCATGTAGAATACAACTAAAAATGATTGAAGGTTGTAGCTTTTCTTTTTTCGAAATATTTGCATATAAATCACGATAAATGAAAAAGAAAAAAAAACCACGTTCGGTCAAATTGACTCTACCGAAATAGTTGAAAAACGCAATTGTAAGCTAAAACTCTTACGGCCTAGTAATATTCTGTCATTTTTCTTCATTTTGAAACAAATTTGAAGTCTCTAAAAAACCAATATTGTGATTTATGGTGAATTTTTGAAAAATATATTTACCTTCACTCCGCGCGCCGATTCGCGGCCGCAACTAAGTCTTCGAAATACGTACATGGCATTATCCTAATATTTGCTCCTTTTCATATTAGCCTTTTATAGAGTTTCATATATCAAATGTGCGCAAATTCATGAAGAATACAATAAAAATAATTGAAGGTTGTAGCTTTTCGATCTTTGAAATATGTCCATATAAAAAAATATATATATTAAAATTTCGACATTCGGTCAAATTTAACTCGTCCGAAATGGTCGAAATCTTGCAATTCTAATCTAAAACTCTTACAGTATCGTAATATTCAATCATTTGTCTTAATTTTGAAACAAATTGGAAGTCTCTAGAACATTATTAGAATTACGGTGAATTTTTGAAAATAACATTTTTTTACGTCCGCTCGTTACGAATTCGTACATCATTTTGTAGATAATATTTTTCCGGTGTTGCTTTTATTGTTTTACAATGTATTATATATCAAAATGATCGCAATTTAGTGTACAATACAACGCAAAAAAAAGTAACTGGTTAGCTTTGACCGTTTTCTGCACAGCGTGATTTGAATACAATTATGTATGAATTTTTTTTTTTCGCTACCATATATCGCATTATTTACATATGATAATGATATCATTTTTCATTTCTGATGGTTGCATTCTAAAACTTCAGGCAATGACAAAAAAAAGGAGCCAAAAATGAACTCTTAATCTTCAAAGTACGCGCGCTGTAATTTTTTGAAAAAATTATTTTTTCCACTTCCGCGCTCACTCCAAACCAGGGCCCGGCATACGGGAGACGTTTTGATTTTTAGGGCTCCGGCGTAAGAGGGTTAATTGATTAAATCTGTCACATTTTCCCTTAACTGTTGAACTTTTGCTCGCAGTTTTGCTCTAGAATCGATTTTTTTAACTGCTTTTTTTTTGTAATCACGTTTCTCATTTATTTTAAAAGCTTGTCTTTTAGAAAAAAAAATACTTATATAATTCTTAACAAAAAGAAATATACTAATTATTAAGAAATAGCTTAAAGAAACTTATTGAAGGGTAACTAAATTATAACTACATTTACACACAACTAACATGCATACAAACACAATGGTTTGTTGCTCCTTAATAGGAGGGCTGGCTATTTTTTCTCTTCTGAATTAACTTGTGGTGGTCTGGATTAAAAACGAGCAGTTCTGTATACTTTCCGAGTCCGAGATTTGTGCATCTTTCAGAGTCAGATACTGAAAAATGATTGTTTATCAAGGTTTCGAGAAGACCAGTTTACTTCTGTCTAAGGGGGTTCAATCCACTTATTCTATTTTGACCCTTGAACAAGCATTTCAAATTTGGCTATCCGCAGATGCTCTCACAAAATTGGTTCTATAAATTAAATGGGTGTGGGCGACTATGGTTGCATGGTTTCATTTGGTTTAAAGTAAGACTGTAGCAGCTGCCATTAGTTGTTTGGGGCTTATTTTTGTAAGACTTAATCTGTTCTTGATTTGCTTTTCAACTACTACTAAGGCAAAAAAGGGTCAAATTAAAACAGTTAACGTGTTTTAACTATCAGAATGATATGATCAGCTGAATTTCTATCTTGGGGAAATTTAACATTAAAAACGTTTTCCATTTCTTTGGTTGACTTAGGTGCATGTTAGATAATAATAAAATATACAGTCATGACACTACTGGGCTTCTCCTACCCATACCAATTGTGACCATAAAATGACTAAGAATTTAATTGAATATAGAATTTAGGCCAAAGACCAGGCACTGGGACCTATATGGCCATTCAGTGGCGAGGCGGAAATTGACGGTAAAAGGTGTAACAGGAGGGAAATCTCGCAGTTTCACTATGAATAAATTGTTAGGAGAGGGTGGAAGATAAAATGGAAGACAGAGAATATGAAAGGAGGTACAGTAAAAGGAACGAAGGTGGTTGCAGCTAAGGGCCGAAGGCTGCTGCAAAGAACCTCAGAAAAGTATTCGTTCCATGTATTTTAGTGAATCCATCGTAGTGACAATCTTCGGAGTTTCAAATTTTCATGTTCCTGAAACTAATTGGCTCTAGGATTTTTGTACATATTCTGTAGCACTTTGTTAATCGTATTAACATTCATAGGTACAGATCAAGTGTTTATTTAGCTGTCAACTATTTGATTTAGATTGATAATACAATTGACTGTCACCTGGATTAGAATCTAGATCCACAAAATTAAAAAAAAAAAGTGATTGCTCGTCCTCCTTTCAAGAGACCAGTAGTACTGTCCATTAATAATGACTCCTCCTTGCCATGCGTGCAATTGATGGCTAAACGAAATAGAGAAGTGTAAATTTAATTCCTTCCATGTATCTGTTTCTCCCCTCAAGATGTCTCCTCATTGCCTTTCCAAGACAATACCCAAAGATCTTCACAACACCAAAAACCATAGTAACCATCGTCATGATTTGGGTTGTATCAGCTGCACTGATGCTCATTCCATTGCTGAAGGTAAGTTATGTTTAACACTTAGTCAGTATTTTATAAGCATCTTATATTATTCCTCCAGAGGTATTTGGAAATGGTAAGTGTTCAGTGTTTTATTTGTGAAATGACCCCAACCAATCTTAATTCAAATAGGAATGAAGCAAGGTTTAAATGTCTAGAAAGTCTTCCATACTGACAATAGTTGTCTGGTCAATCATTCCTTCAGGATTTTTTATAACTTTTTAATTCTTAGGTTTGGGTTGTCCTTTATTAATAAAATTCATCGGAACCATATTCGATACAGTACATTTACAGCTTTCCAGGTTGCTAAAGGTAGATATAATTTTCGAGCCAACTATGTTGTATTTTGTTTGTAAGTACACAAGGAAGGGAAGAAAGGAATAAAAAATTTAATTATATTTACTTTGAGTAAGAACAGATGAAAGACCACAGTGCGCGTGGTAATGAGTAGGGAAGACTTGGGTTTGTTTCTTAAGTTACACACTTACAGGGATTTCCATCATAAATAAACAAATGATTATATAGTCAGCTCCATTATTCAGATCATCTTATCGATCACTGTTATAAAATTTAATGGAAATTTTGTACCCGAATTCATATCCTACAGATATATGGAGAATTCACCTATAACATTAAGACGAAAGAATGTGACTTCGGAGACTCTCAAGAAACTGGTGGAAATGGTCCAAGGAAACTGTTCTTAGCTCTAGGATTTCTCCTCCCATGCGCTATTATCATCGCTTCGTATTCCTACATCTTTTATAAGGTAAGCTGTCAACACAATAATACAGAAGTAAATCAGAAGTGGTAGTTGTTCATCACGAGCCCTGTAATAACATATAGCTTTACTTCCATTCGTCACTTATTGGTCCCCCATCCTTCACTGCAATTCACGCTAGTACTATTTATGATTAAAAGGTCTGTATTGAACAAAGGGTTTTCACAAATTAAGTTTTCTTACTAACTCCCTATTCACAATACCTAGTGCTCCTCCCTCATTCGCACTTATCACTCTCAAGGTTGGCATGGGAAAATGACAATCAACTGAGGCATCTGGCCTGTGGACTGTGCTATGCACTGATTTCTTACAGGATTCCTCCTTCCTTCAGTGAAATCGGCGCACTCAAGGTTGATTGGCATCTAGCCCAAGGTCTGGGCTGCACAGCGGACACATTTTTCTTGGTCTGAGAAGTTGTTTTTCGTGTCATACATTATCATTTTGTTAACACAACTTCCAGATAGCTTGGAAGTTCTCTATACAAAACATCTTTGATTTTGACATTGCAAACGTATTTAGTGTCTCACATTTCGTACAAGAGTATGCATAATAATGCAAGTTTTTACATTTATCATATCCGTTAATGTCATTTGTTTTTCGTGATTTTTCACTAAAAACAACAACCTCAATCTTATTTATTTTCCATTTTAATTTATTTTAATAAGCTGTTTACATGAATTTTAAGCTAAATACCAGATCTTATTTTTATATTATGTTTCATAAGCACCCAATAAGTGTACAAATTCCACATTTTGGGGACAGCCCAAAAATGGGAAATGTTTGGTATTTTTCCTCCTATAATAACTTAAAACAATAACCTCCTGGATTTTTCTCATCTACCCAAACTCTTTAAAGGTACAGTCATTAAAGGTTAAACTCTAAAGCCATTGTTACAGTCTTAAATGTTAATGGATTAGCATAAAAATGTTTTAATTCAAATACAGATAATTGAGCTCTTTTATGGGAAAATGACCGGCAAGAATAACTTGTGTCAGCCTTAAAACTGACTCTGCTTGTGTTTAGTGTAGGGATGTTCATCAAGTATTTGGTATGTAGTTCCACTGGGAAAGTCACTTAATGATTTTAGGTTATTACATGACTACCATTTATTTTGTTTAGCATTGTATAACAGTTTTGTAAGCATATTTATATATGCAGCACATTTTGACTGATAGTATTCGTTCGTATATGTAATGGACTTAATACTGTAAGGATCGATAAAGTAATGTAGTTATGGGATGTTTTACAATTTGAATCAGTGTGTCCATAAATCATATACATACACACGGTGTCTTTTACTGAATATTAAGTACAACCTGTTTGACAGAGTTAACCTAAATATGCATAAATATGACACTTGCCTGAACAACATTTGAAATGAGTTGGGTACAAACGGAAAGCTGTATACCTGTAAATTGATTTTTTATGATGCCGTATTTTTGCTAAATGTGTACCGATACTGATCAAACCTAAAGTAACAAATTCTAGTCATTCTAAAGTCATCTTTAATCATTTGGTGACTGTGAAAAAGTTCAAAAATTGGCTAAAATTTTTCATTTAATGTAATATTCATTGTTGGATGGAAAACATTTCTTGGTCTTTATATGTCTGCAGTATACTCTATAATTGTGCTGTTTTAGCCTCCAGCTTTTCAGGAAATACAGTAGTACCTCGAGATACAAAATTAATCCGTTCCGAGGCGCCCTTTGTATCATGAGGTTTTCGTATCTTGGACCACATTTTACATGTAAAATGGCTAATCCGTTCCAAGCCCTCCCAAAACACCCCAGTAAATTATATTTCCAGGCCTAAAACACATGTTCTAGGGTTACGACGCCGATCCGACGGAAGAAATGTGACTCCAAAAAGGCAAAATACTGTACATCCTTGAGTAATATTCAACTGCATGTAATGTTCAACCCCATTTTTAATGCATATAATAAGACTTTAGCATATGTCCCTTTAGCAATAAGCCTAGCCTATGTTAGCGGTTGCTACTGTCTATGATTCTGACATCTAAACCCAAGAAGCTAAAAGCTTAGAATATGCCAATAAAATGTATAAATAATCGGTATGTGCTCATTTCAAATAATTATTAATTAATCATTAACTATAATACACAAACAAACAAAAAGAACCTTCCAATCGATTGTTTACATTCAACTCTTACAAGTACTGAACGAACGCCAAGCAATCACTTTTCCTAGGACACAGTAAGCCATAAATTTTCATTAGTGTATCTCTCTTCAACTAATGAAACTACCAAACAGTATAATAACCATTCATTTCTATTCTTTATTCCATCTTTACCTAATGGAGATACCGAGTTACTGACACCTATAATGAAGCATCTACGTAACGTAATATTAAACAGAAGAAGAATTCTAAAAAATACGTATTTGTTGGCAGTCTGATTTATTTTATATTTTATGATATCTAATTCACAATTTTTTTTATTAAATGTATTGCATGTACTCATTTCAAATAATTATTAAGTAACCATTAACTATAATAAACAAACAAAAAAAAAAAAGCTTCCAAAATTCTGTTCACATCCAGCACTTACGAGTATAAAACGATTGCCAAGCAATCACTTTTCCTAGTACACAGTAAGCCATAAATTTTCATTATCTCTCTTCAACTACTGAAACTTCCAAACAGTATAATAAACATTCATTTCTATTCTTTATTCTATCTTTACCTAATGTTTTTATTTTATTAAATGTATTGCATGAATAAGTTTTTCAATTTACAGCATCCTTTTACCAATAGAATACTTAAAGCACAAGGGGTAGATGCTGACCAATAGGAGAGCAGGATCTTATGGGGTGACTAGCATCAGGAACCAATGGGAGAGCAGGAGGATGGTGGCGAGTTTACTCAGTTGGCGGCGCGGGAGTTTTAAAATTGTTCTCGGTGGTCCGGGCGAATCTCAGGACTTTACAGCAACAACCTTTCGTAACTTGAGCAATTTTCATATGTAGAGCTGTAAAATTTTTCGTATTTGCTTTCGTATCTAGAGTTTTTTGTAAGTTGAGCCTTTCGTATGTCGAGGTACCACTGTACAGTAGTATACATATTGTAAGGATTTTTATAATACAAAATAGTCTATCTTTTGAGTTTCTAATAATGAATACGTACTATGAAATAGGTTTTGAACTGTAATATTCTTTGGTGTTCAAGCTAATACTTAATATCACTCATGTTTTGATTTAAATACAGTTCTCACTTACGCTATATGCGATGAAGACTTCAGCAAAATGGCTGGAACGTTATGAAAGAATGGGGATTCCTGTGATGGGTCCAAGAACAGCTCTATACAATTTTCTTAAATGCTATATTTTAGACGTGAAAGATTTCACAGTAAATATTCCTGTTTCCAAGCACATGGTGTACTCCACTGGGAATTAGAGACATAATTTTCAAGTGATTTTCCATTTGTCCACAGGCAAGACAGAGTTCAGCTAAAGTACATAGGACAAGGTCCCAGTCATTACTCAAGGGTTCCATTAATAGTTCAACTGAAGTCAGGTAAGTTACCTAAATTGCACCATCATTCTTGAGGTTGATTAAAATATTCATTCTCATAAGAATCATAAGGGGTAACTCACTATGTATTTCATTAAAAGAAATATTGTTAAGTCAGTTTCACTAACAAATGTATGGTTTAATATTTGGAAGATCAAATAGTATACTTTCCTTTTATTCAAGATGCAACCGAGACCCTACTTCCTCTTTAACAACAAAAAATCTTGCTTATGCGAGTCAAAACAGCACAAGCAATAGTCCATGTCAGTCCTTAAAACTGGAGGAACCTTTCGATGATATTCTATCTGTTTCACGTACGGTGTTAACACGCATCTCTAGAAGTCTGAGAACAGGAAAGCAAGTGGAAAACTTTCCTTACTTATGGAGGTGGCGAATTTGTTGCAAATCACACATGTACAGAAATGGAAATGAGTACATGGCAAAAGGAGGAAATGTCTATTGGTTCTTCTTCTTCTTCAGCCAGGGAAGTCTGTGGGTTTTCCATACTCATATAATGTGTATAGAGCACAGGAAACATTTATTCTTTTAAGGGCTATAGCCCTAGCCCATCTCCTTAGCAAAAGCCCTACTTTATTGTCAGGTTGAGTACTGCCATCATCTTCAAGAGGTTTATATGGTTACTCTGATGAACATGATTTTGAGAGGTGCAGAAACCACGTCCTGTTATCAAACTGCCTTTAATGGACACTGAAGCCAGTCTTGTTAGAGATACCTCCTGATGCTAAGTTGCTATTTTCCCAAGTCTCTTTTCGGTAGGAGAGATAAAACTATACCATTCCTCAAGGACTGGAGGTTGTCAGCAACACTATAAACTTGTCCATTAATTGCTTTGGCTATGATGTTTGTTGTGAATACAAACTGAGCTTTTCATAGGCACCATCCTTGAAACTGACCTTCCAGATTTCGAATGTCTTATTCGCCTTTATGGGATCAGAAAGAGGCTATCTCCATGTTAACCATGACAAGCCTTGCCAAGTGAACTTTGATGATGAAAAAAAAAAAAAGTTAACCTACAAATACTTTGACAAAGTCCATCTCACATTTATGCAAGCCTTTCCAGTGCCTGGCAAGAAAAGTGAGTCCTGCAAATACAGAGACATAAAACAATAAAACAATAAAGCATTTACAACATTCAATAGCATAAGCTTGCAGAAAATTTTTTTTTTTTTTTTTGTGTACGTGCAGCAGACTGTAAATGTGACTTGCCAATGAAATGATTTGAATGATGTAGTTTACTGATTTAGCACTAGCCCTCAATGATTATAGTTTCTCTTTTATCTTTTAAATGGTTTTTGTCATCTTACTAGTACTAGCTACAACTAAGAACATTATAGATTACCTAGCCTTTTATAAGAGCATGAAAATTTAATTGAACTACTGTACTAGGTGTGTCAGCAAGAGCTGTTACAGCCTTGTATTCTTCACAGGAGGGAACTTTGTTTTCCCCAACTTAATATGTCGCATTAAGAGTGAGCTGGGAACCATTTTGGTTCTTTAGTATGGATATTTCTTTGTGGATTCTATGCCAACTGCTCCCTCCCATTTTATTTATCCAAATTAGTGTTATAACTCCTAAATGCCTTTTAGTCAGGAATACATATATCCCTACATAATTTATTAAAGGAATACCTTCCATGGAGTTCCCCTTAGATTAGAAGCTTCTCTTGCCTACTTTGTATTTCCATCCTTGTCAAGGGAGATTAAGCAGGGCCTCTCTTACAGAACTTGAAACTTTAGCTGGTAAGACCAGGTACAGGTAACTTCATTACTCTTAAAATAGTCATGAAGTTAAGAATGAACTTAGGTCAATCTTACCAGTTTTGAAGACACATTCTGGCTGGGTTTAATGTACAGATCATCAGTCACTTGATACTACAGCTTTAAGTCTTTCTTAGGTGCCCTGCAGACTGGTTCTTTTATTAATTTTGTCATTCTAATGTTTGTTGGGAGGTCTGGCCTGCAGGACACATTTTTGTATTTGAATATTCATATTTACTTAAAGGAGACAGCGCAAAAATTACCACTTAAATGTTCATATAAAATTTTATTATTTTTAATGTATTTACATCTTGTTGTATACAATAGTTTCATCCAAAATTAGCTGCATTTGTAAATGTTCATGACTTTCAGACCACCCCGTCCAGCTGATGGGCTGAGGAAGCGTGATATTCGTATTGCTAGAACTATTGGCGTTATCTTTCTTGCATTCATTATATGCTGTACCCCTGTTTCCATAGCTCACTACTTCGACAATAAAGTAAGTAACGTGCTAGCTTTTATAATTAAAAGCATTTAAATAAACATTTGCATTAATAATAAAAATTTATGTAATTTTGTTCTGTACATATGCCTCATTAGTAAATTATTCCCATGTAGACTACAGTCCAGTGCAGTAAAGCATAGGCTATAAAACAACAAAATGTTCTTGTCACTTGCAACACTGCTGAAATCTTTCCCTCTTAGATACTACACCTTATTTATAACTAAGGAAATGTCAAGAACACAATTTCTATATTCCCTCTATTAATCACCAGTTTTTCTAGTCTGTAGTGTTTATTAGCAGTTTCATGACATATTGAATTATTGTTGTCTGTTTATAAAATTTTTGTTGTCTGTTGATTAAAGCAGAAGTAGGAAACTAGTTTTCATGCATTTGATAAGTAGTTGTATCACTGTAACCAACAGGAAGTGGACTGACAGCAGAGAAGCTTAATTTGACAATCACTTGATTTTCTGTAAAGACCAGAATAGTATAATGGTAAACACTCTTGGTGTTTCTGGACATAATCAGTATATCCTATCTGATAACATGCTATACCTATCTAAAGTCACAGTCACTTAGTTTCTGAATAACGTGTCAATGAGCAACACTTTTGATCATGAACCCTGTATATGCCTGGTGACTGACTTTTTTCATGAGAAATTTTAAGGTTTTTTTTATTACTTTCTCTCTCTTGCAGTTTCATAATCCAACACTCCTGCTGCTGTTGCACCCTTTGTACTGGGCTCAGTATTGCATTAACGTATTCATATACGTCTTCATGAACCACCAATATCGTGATGCCTATGTGAACTACATCTCTCGTTGGTGGCCCAACTTTAAAGAGGTAAGGATGGTGATAAATTATGGCATTGGCTGTAGGGAAATATAATGTCAATCTAAAACTAACTGAGTAAAATACACTCTTGTAGTTAACTCATCCACTTCAGTATTCGGTATCAACTGAATTTGCTTAAGATGTATGGTGGTTTCATTTTAGTTTTTCTGTTGAATTTACAAAATGTCATACATGTTACTTCCTTACAATTTATAATGCAGTGGTATAAGGGTTTGTTTTACATTGCTTAATTTTGCGGGATATATAGTGATTTGTGAGTTAATTGTACCATGAGATTTTCCTTGATATAAATTTCAGCCCGCATTTTGTAATCAAAACAAGGGGTAGCAGTATGATATTATGCCTTATCATGAGCGTTACGAAATATTTCCACACAATGCATTAGCCATTATTTTAGTTGTCAATAATCAACGCAACTTTCACCGCTTAATTTTTTCTTTTCCAAATTCCAATGAGTTTGGTAAGTTAATAACAATCAAATTGAGAATTGCACCACCCACAGACATTTAATTTTATCCTAAAGAAACAAAAGTGCAATTTTTGCTAAATATGTCATTGATTTAAATACCTTACGCTTTGTCCTCTGTAACCATTGCAACTGGTACAGAGATTACCAGTGACACTCTTCGCGCAAATGTCTGCGTGCGTGGTTCCAGGTTGTCCTGGTGCAGCCACTTGTAACTCAACGGGTAAATACATTCCACAAGAGTATCCACGCATTCCACCAACTCTATCTCCTCAGCCACAGAATCCAATGACTCATCAAGGGCTTTTAGCTTCAACTTGTGTGTGAGATTTTCTTGTTGGTTATATAAAGAAAGCATGTCACCTCTGTTATAACCGCATGCTGTTTTCAGTGTGTACTACTATAAAATGTCTCTTTTATGTGGAGAAAACTGCTAATTTTTGTGGCATTTCTTATCTGGACTTCAATATGAATTTCTTTACCTTATCATTCTTATTTAACTATGATTATCACAACTTTCCAACTTAATTAGGGAAAAAGGACAACTGTAAACCCTAATAGTTGTGCATGCTGAGATCATAGTCTTCTATTCTTCTAGCCATTCTTTTAATAAAGCAGAGGTTCATTGTAGCAATACTACTATGTGGATAGTACTGTATTCAAACTTTAATTGGCAATATGTGGATAGTGCTGCATTCAAACTTTCTTCCTGTTAATGGTTTCATTTTTTGTGGCATTTGCTACTCAAGATTATTCTTCATGCATTTTCTTGAACATTTTGAGAAACAAGGTTACGTCATACAATTTATGTGTACTACATACTTTCCTATAAAGTAGAAATGAAATATATCTATAAGTTATTTTTGTGAAAGGATTACAGAAAACAAGAATGAATTTCATTAGCATACTCTACCTTAGGTAGGTGAGCGAAAAATACCACTTGAGAAATTGAGAATGATTGTTGTAGTTAACACAGGAATCACATGAAGTCATCATTATTGTTATCAAGTACCAGTAGTGGTAGTCAGGGAACAGCATCAGCAGCAATACCATTACAGGCAAAGTAGCATTTCAAACCATCTAAATCATGAGTTTTCTTTAACAGTGGTGAGATGTGGAACTTTTGGAGTCAGCTTACATGCCATTTTGTGTTCACATAAACAATAGCACCTCACTCTTTTCTGTTAATGATATATATGTAGCTTAGAGTACTATGCATTTGAGGGACCGTGAATCATTGTTTTTCTAAGATATCTTTACCGTGAATCATTGTTTTTCTAAGATATCTTTCAAACTAATTATTTGATTGAAATGGTACTTTGACACTGTGTATAAGACATGTCGCCCTAATTTTTGGTAGTATAGTGCATAGTAAAATGGTGTTAGTTAAGGCGTTTACTTTGACTTACATCGAGTTGTCAAGCATTGCCAGCCTATGCTTTCAAATGTTCTTTATCCTCATCCCGTTCCTCCCTACCTCATCCCCTCACCCTTCCCTCATTGCTACCTCAACCCACCTTCCTGGCCCTCAGTCTCGTGCTCCAGTTTCCTGCCTATTATATTATATAAAGTAATATAGGATTGCTGGTTTTTGTAAATTTCTGTGTTCATTTAATTATTGTTACTGTATTTCCTTAAATTATATAAATGGGAGTAAGCTAACGAGCATATGACTGTCACTCTGTTCACCAAGGCCATGAGAGACAAGGTCTGCTCACTTCTCCCAAATCGCCAAATAGGCTGAGCTTTTTCTTCTTATTGTGTCAGCAGGTGAATTGGGGTAAGGGAAAAACAAAGAAAATGGGTATAATTTGGGGAACTACTATCACTATAGTACATACGTAATAATATCATTGTATGTATGTGTGTGTCTGTTCATATCACAGTAGAATTTCGTTTCTACTGATCATACGCCAGTAATAAAAATGCAATTCTTTTACCGTACTAGGTTTAGTGAATGAGTCGAGTTTCATGCATCTTGAATTATATTACTAATCATTAATGTAAAGCAACACATTATATTCACATGCATTCTTATTTTTGAGAGAGGTTCCAAAGGAATTTTACTTGTATTTCATACAACTGGGACAGTCGTTTATGAAGAATGCCCAAGTGTTACCTATTAACCTATTTTCAGGCATTTAACATACAGGGCTTTTGTTATAAAGAAGGTATCCAGTTTTTGCCTCATTCATAATCAGTTAAGAAATTAATTTTCTTATGTCTTTCACAGGTTAGTATCTCTATTTTGCAGAATATGCAAACTGTAATAATTGAGGAGTCACTCGTTTTTTATTCTTTGACGGCAACAGACCGAAAATGCTTATGATATATGTTTATCAAAGGAACTATATATCATCACTAATATAATCTGAATATAATTGTTCCTTGTGGATTTGAATGATTTTGTAGGAGTACATAAAAATGAAAATGAATACATATGTTCTTTCATCTAAACACTTTCCCAAGTGATATTTTGTTTCATTTGAAGTACAAATAAATATAGAGTATATTTCATATATAAAGTATATGTAAATATAGACAAATTAATACATAATATAATAGAGAAATAGATACGTACATTGATTGATTGATTGACCAATATGCATGTGCTTTTTTAGGTGTGTTGCTTTTTTAGGTGTGTGTTATACAGATTAACTTATCTATTGAGATTGCTCCTTATTCTATTGTCAGGTTTCTCCATTTTGTATACGGTTATGAGTTGTATTGCAAATGCATTTCTGCAACGATGCAGACAAAGTAACATGGCGGCCATGACAGCAATGAAAAATCCATCTCCATCAATGATGCCGTGAATACTTATAGTGTGATTGCTCCAGCCAACAGACAACCCTTTATCATTACGGTATTATCCAACACACCGAGGAGACTATAAACAAATATAATAGGAAAAATTAACCATTACTGTGGTCATTACATCAAACCTCGCTATCCTTTTCATTAGAATTCTCCAATTATCTGCTGGTATTTAAAAATATCAGGGAAAACGTATTATTGAGGGAGAGATGAGAAACACGGCAATAAAGAAAGTGAGAGAAAGATTGGAAGGGAGGGAGGGAGAGGGAAGGGATGGGGATACCGGGTGTTTGAATCTATAAGTGACTCCTGCTGACTCATACGACTTTGCCTTCAAAAGGCAAGAGTATACGCCTTAACTAACACCATTTGACAATGCACTACATTACCAAATAATTAGTTTGAAAGATATTTGAGAAAAACGATGACTCGCAGTCACTGAAATGTATACTACTAGTGTTTGAACATTTTTTCAGTTCATTAACTTTTCAAGATTTTTATTACCAAGAGCTTTGTAGCATGTGACTTAATAATTTAATGTTGTTGTTACTGTCACTTTTATCTATAAACAGTAGAAGACTTATGCTGCTTGGAAGATATAAAAAATGGTCTGGTGTTGCAATTATGTTGAAGAACGGTAAAATTTGAAAGTTTTATGTCTTTACCTTTCTGACAGGCAGCTTCTTCATAGTGCAATATCTATAATTCCACTCCTACATCTCATTTATTTGTTTTCCACAATAGTTAAGCTATAAAACAAAAGGGGGTTTTAATGCTAAAGCAGACAGCAGCTATTCTCTTTTTAGAGCTGCTGTTTTTAGAAGTGTTGTGGCTTTGGTACAAGACATCAAACATAGTATGTGACCATTAGCTTATTGTTATACAAGTTAATATGGTACCGTATGGTACACACTGTAATGAGACCAGTTAGCCATACCTAGATGCAGCCAAATGATCTGGTCTTAAAACAGAGTTGAAAATTATGGGAAGATAAACTGGTAGAAACTGGAGTGTTTAGGAGACTGCAGTAAATGGATGGAAATTAAAAACGACAAGTTCATAGTATCATCTACAATGAGAATCTCTAGACTTTTTTGGCAGTGACTGCAAACCCCCATCCCCACCCATACTTTGAAATGTTGCTTTAATGACTAGGAATGATTGTGGTATTACTAATCAGAACTTGATGTCATGTCAAAATGTTGGGCATCAAAATGTTGCAGACAAAAACGTCTCCCGTCAAAAAGTTGCATGGCAAAATGCTGCAGGTCAATATGTCATCACCGTCAAAATGTTGTCACTGATGATGAGTAATGTCATAATGGCCAAGCAAACAGGGAAACAATTGGCAAGAAATAATAGGTGCTTTTAGTCTTCTATATAGTATATAGTATAAATGAGGTGTCTTAGCACTTATTTGGTCTACAGTTTAGTCAGTGTGTTTCAAAAAATTTCTCAATGCCTCTGGAATTTGTGAAAAGCCAGAAAGAAGACCATCTGTTGAATTATCATAGTTTCCTTTTTTGAAAAGAAAAAACTGATCAAGCTGGGAAAACCATTTTGTTATCCATGGAATATGACATTGTGAGGTGCTCAGCTCATTTTCACACGAGAAATTATGCTTTTGTGAAAGCCAAGTCATGACCACAGGCCTGCTCTGGCAAAAGCCAAATTGAAAAAAGTGGTAGCTGAAATGAAAGTGCATGCAGAAGCAGCTCCTGAAACTAGCACTCACCAAGTAGTTGCAGCATCTACTGTTCAATTATCCACTGTTGTGCAAGGAAAGATGCAATCAGTGTCTCCACTGTTGTGCAAGGACAGATACAATCAGTGTCATGTCTAAAATGAATGGTACAGCAAGTGAGGCAGAGTATGCATGAAGCTCTGCTAAATCCTAATTTGCAAGAAGGGCTGCAGATACCAGATTGGTATCAAGTGACAGATGCTGGAGATCAGCTTCTTTGGTGGGATAGCTATCCTTGGGCCTAACATCATCACAGTTTGGTCTACAAATATTCTTGGTATGAACTCTCACAAATTACAGGAGTGGTTCACAATACAAACACTGATGAAGTTTGGCTAACGACATTTTGACTGTGGCGACATTTTACCAGTGACAACATACTGATGCACAGCATTTTGTTGTGAGACATTTTGACGTGATACGAGAACTTCAAAGTACTGCATGTTTCCCTACTAGAGAGGCAATACATAAAATACCGTAAGCAACTGAAATAAATTAATCTTATTCCAAAATTTAATAACAAAACTGCATCTGGAATTGCGTGTAATGTTATTTCTCTACTGTTAATAAGTTCCAATAACAATGTCTTAGAAGGAAGCTGATGTATGTATTTTGTCTTCAGTATGCAGTGTAACTGCACATTCAATTATTTGTTTTCATTCTACGTATAGGTCATGAAAAACATTTTTAAGCACCAAATTACAAGCAGTAACTAGTGGAATGCCATCGTAAAGCTTATCCTTCAAGATGATGTGCTATATATAAACTTGTTCATTTTGAAACAGGTATCCACTTTAGGAATAGTATTTTGTAACTTCCTATCTTGGCACTGTATTAACATACTAACTCACCACACTGTTAGTGGTTCAATGTTCATTTCTTACTTCAGAGCTGGAAAGCACTGTAATGTCTGACCTTGACTAAATAATAAATCACATTATTCTTATACTACTAATTGGGCTAAGTCTCTCCAGTCTCTTTTTGCTTGTGCATGTTGTAGTTGCAATAGGATGCCATGATGGTAATCAAAAAAAAAAACTGTTTTATTTACTGTAACTACAGTTTATTAGTGTAGGCTGATCTTAAAACCTACAAACAGTGGTAATGTGCCATTTTTTTTTTTGTAGACTTTTTATAAGATAATTGTGCAAAGAGTAATACAGTACCCTTATCACTGGAATTACCACAGTAGTGATATAAACTAATTAAACTTATCTTGAAAAATTCCATAAAAATGGTAGCTATTAGAAAAGAAAAAATAATTTTTTCAGATGGAAATATTTTTATTTTTCTCCATTCTTGCTTTGCAGGTGACTTTCCGAAAATTTAAATGGCGAGAGGAACGCACAAGCTGTGATAGTCAACGCCAGACTAGAGCTGCCACTCCCAGCAGTAATGTGAGATTTGCCACAAGGAAAGAATCAAAATCTAGTATCAGAGTTCCCCAGTCCCCATTAGTGGGGGTCACAAGTAAGAAACCAACATTAGAAACATCACCAGAAGTTGTGGACACAACCCTTTAATGGAACTTGAATGATTAGAGCCTGGTGATATTCTGCTCATGGGAATCTTCAGCAATCACTCCACCTACAAAGTTCATTCCTGGTTCTCTGTAAAGTGGAGTATATGTATTTTGAATGTGTCAGGACACAATTGTGTGCATTCTTGGGTGGTAATTGGAGAATTTCCAAAGTCTATTTGCAATAGTTAATAAGAGTTGGGACAGTCTCAAATGAAAGATATTGTGCATGTCTACAAAAAGAAACCAGTGCAAGATCCTGTAACAAGCAGATACTAATGACTATGTTAAAAACTCGGCTCTTTGATTATTCTAGTGCCTTCAAATAGGTGCTGCTGTGATGCTCACTTTTACAATAGTGTACAGAGTACATGTTCTGTTTTTAATCCTTAACCACAAAGAGAAAATGAGGTTATGAAATGAATTAAGAGTGCTGTAAATGAGGAATTACAAATATATGAATTTCAATGGTGTTCTGACATTCAGAAAGTGTACCATTCTTACAAGTCTCTCTCAAAAAGTGATTCCCCTTTTTAAGCTCTTAATTGCATGTATAGGTTACAATGATTAATCTGATTGCATGAATTCTCCTGTCCACAGACTTCAACTTTTATTTGGTTACCTGTATGTCTTAGATGTAAGGGGGACTAACAACTGGTATCCACTTTTGGATGTATCAATAATTATTGATTTACATGTCCTGGTACTGTATATGTAAATAGCAACATAAAAATTATTATCAAGTAGTCTAGCTGAACACCTGAGTAAAAAAATCTTGACTCATAGGGTTGTGTCGACATTTAAAAGAGATTTTACAAAGTAAGTGCCATTCAAAGAAATATTAATCCCTTAACCTATGACTTCCATAGTTCCAGTGTAATGCAGGCTTAAGATAATTCTCTCAGACCTGTAACCTGTTCTTAATTTGATTGTGTTCACTCCCTCAATCTCAAGTCTTTCATATTTGTTCTTCTTTTGCTGGTCTTCTGTTGGGAATAGTCATGGTCATTATTTTTTTGCAAGAAAATATGATTCATACCCTCATCATAAGTATCTCCCCTTACTCTAGGACTGAGTTTTGTTTAGTATTTTAATTCAAGACCTCAAATAAAAAATAAAAAAATATTTTCTTTACTATGAAGAAATAAATTCAAATCATACAAACTGTATTAGCAAATTATTTTGATTTGCATGCATGTCCTTTATATCTTGCATACTACATAAAATAATGTACTAGAATGGACAAAATTTTCATTATTGGTCAGTATAAGGTTGTGTGTGTGTTTCAAGAATAATTTTGCTGTTGTGGCATGGGTACTTTGCTTCACTGATGATTTTATGATCAATGTATTAACTAAGATATCAAAAGGTACTGCACTCAGCTTCATTTGCCAAAGTTCTATAAGTTTTCGTGTATAAATAGTCAAGAAAAATAATTTACTAAAATTTCCATTTATTAAGAGTTATGTATATGCAAAACAAAGGGGTTTTCATTGTTAGAACATATTTTACGTGTTTCAAAAGTAAATATTGTATTATTTGTGTTACATTAATCAAACAGTACATATTTTATCTAGTTTTCTTCATAAATTTTCTTAAACTTCCTTTATGATTAAATGTACTGTAGAGGGTACAGCCTTTCAAAGTAAAAAAAAGAATATATGATCATTCACTCTTAATAAAATTGTGCTCTAGATTTGGTTCTCCTGGAGAGCTAAATGAAACATTCATTGCAAACTATGCGCTGTACAGTGTCAAATTCCTTTCCATTTTTTTTAATAATATAATGCATGTTCGTCAAGATACAAGAAGTTTGTATTCTATAAGTGAACCCAATATAAAATTTGGCCTTTAAATATTGTTGCAAAAGGAACAAAATGTGACTGACTTATGTTAGACAAAGATTTTCTGTCCCAAATATAAAAACAATGCATACTTTCAGGCCTGAAATATCAAAAGGACAAAGTGGTGAAGGGGACAACAGTCTTTTGTCTTTGATGTAAGATTATAGTTTTGGATAATTGCAAATTAACTGTGCCAAAGACTTGGCATATGCATTTTCTCTATGATGTCTCTGGGGATTATATAAGGGCAGTTACATATCTGAAATCTGCAAAATTGTAGGTTTATTATTGTTAAGTAATCTTTTGCGTTCTCACAAAGGTAAATGCTCACTGGTTTTACTCAAGCATCTTGTAAAATATATTTTTAAAGATAAAAAGTTTATGTAATTTGAAGGAGCTGTAAGAATGAACCTTATTAAAATTGTCAGTTTTATTTATTATCTATGAATTGATGATATAGTGCTGGAAAATGTTTTGTCAGCAGCAAAAATTCAATAAAAAATAATATCATCAAATGTAACTCCAATATGTATTTGTAGTCCTCTCTATATTTGTGAAGTGTCTCCTAGTATCATGGAAAACAAGTTTCCATGGGAAAAAGTAGTGCGTCCTCGACTTACGGCACCACGATTTACAGCAATCAGATCTTATAGCACCTTTTCAGCCCCGTTAATGGCATTTTACAGCGCCGTTGACTGTGCTAACACCAAGAATAGGCATCAAGTTATCGGAGCTGTAACTTAATGCAACTTCAAGTTACGACACCATGAGTGCTGATAAAGCACTGTTAACAGAGAAATACTGACTTATGGTGGAAATCAACATTGCGGCACTGGAACAGATCCCCTACCAAAAGTTGATGTGAAGCCCCAGGTGCACTTGAGTTCAAAAAACCTTTGAGTACTTCCACTGACAGGGATTGAAAAAGCCAGTCATCCAGGAGAGGACTGATATTTGTGCCAAGAATAAACCAAGTCAAATACAAGAGGGGCAAGGACTCCAAAGATGACCTGTGTTTTAAAGCGGCCAAAGCACAGATCCTCAACTGGGAAGACCATGTCCCGTAAGAAAGGCCTAAGATACAGTGGAACCTTGGTTTTTGTATGTAATCCGTCCAGAACGTCCAACGAAGTCTGAAACATACGAAATCCAAAACATTAATTCCCATAAGGAATAATGTAAATCCAATTACAGGTACTCCTCATTTAATGACATACTTGTTTTATGACAGCTCGGAGTTACGACAGCAACATGGAGAGAAAAAAAACCATAAAATGAAAATCAAAACATTGCCAATGGTGGCCAAGAGAATGGCTATTCAGTGTCGATATTCTAGCCTAGACTAGGTTTTGAAAACCTTGAAATCTATATCTAAAACAATAAATATGGTTTTAATATACTTTATAAAGAAAAGCTATGCAGTTAAACCTCTTGAAGCCAGTATTCTATGGTCTGAGAACTCCCATGGTTCGGCCATTAGTTCGTTGCGATGCCAAACTGGTGGTGCCACATATTGTTTACAACTTCAAGACAGCAAAAATTATGCCATATCTCCTTTCTTTTTGTGAAAATAATTCTTAGTAATGAAATAAAATGTGTGAATTCTTAGTAATAAAAAGAAAATGTGTGAAGTCAAGTATGTTTTTTATATTAACTTGAAACTACATATATTTTTTCAAATATTCCACTTTTAACCAAAACAATGAGACATTTGGCATGCAGAAATTCCTTACTCTTAGTATGCTTGAAAGACAAATATGATACAGTTTGATAATTTCTTTTATACAACTGTCTATTTACATACGTATTCAACCCTTTAACGCCGAATGGACGTATTAAGCGTCGACATAAATTGTCTGTTGGGTGCCGATTGGACGTATGGCACGTTGATAAAAAAAGTTTTTTTAAAAATTCGCGGAAAAATACTTATAGGCCTACCAGCAGAAAACTTTTGAATCACGCCCCTTGGGGGATGCTGGGAGCTCACGGATCAAGGCGTTGTTTTGTTTACAATCGTTACGCAGGTGCGCAAGCGCGAATTTCTTTCTTATCGCACTAAAAAGTATCAGTGACACATCTCTGAAATTATTTCGTCACTTTGACATAATTTTCGCACCATTTTAAATTAGCCGTTACATGGAGTATTATATATGAAAATGTGCCCAATTTCATGTAGAATACAACTAAAAAATACTCATGATTGTAGCTTTTATCAGTTTTGAAATATTTTCATATAAATAACGATGTGCAACCTGCGGTCAACTTTGACTCTACTGAAATGGTTGAAAAACGCAATTATAAGCTAAAAATCTTATATTATAGTAATATTCAATCATTTACCTTCATTTTGCAACAAATTGGAAGTCTCTAGCACAATATTTTGATTTATGGTGAATTTATGAAAAAAAACTTTTTCCTTATGTCCGCGCAGTAACTCTTGCGAAAAAATCATAAAGTTTTTCGTGCGATTGTCATAATGTTTGCACCATTTGAAATTAGCGGTTACATAAAGTTTTATATATGGAAATGTGAGCAATTTCATGCACAATACAACTAAAAAACAACCCATGGTTGTAGCTTTTATCAGTTTTGAAATATTTTCATATAAATAACGATAAGTGCCAAAATTTCAACCTACAGTCAACTTTGACTCTACCGAAATGGTCAAAAAACGCAATTGTAAGCTAAAACTCTTATATTCTAGTAATATTCAATCATTTACCTTCATTTTGCCACAAATTGGAAGTCTCTAGCACAATATTTCGATTTATGGTGAATTTATGGATAAAAAAATATTTTCCTTACGTCCGCGCGGTAACTCTTCCGAAAAAAATCAGAAATTTTTTCGTCTGATTGTCGTAATGTTTGCACCATTTGAAATTAGCCGTTACATAAAGTTTTATACATATATGAAAATGTGCGCAATTTCATGTAGAATACAACAATAAATAATTGAAGGTTGTAGCTTTTCTCATTTTCGAAATATTTGCATATAAATCACGATAAATAGAAAAAAAACCACATTCGGTCAACTTTGACTCTACCGAAATGGTCGAAAACCCCATTTTTAAGCTAAAACTCTTACAGTCTAGTAATATTAAGTCATTTATCTTCATTTTGAAACAAAGTCAAAGTCTCTAGCACAATATTTAGATTTATGGTGAACTTTAAAAAAAAAAAAACTTTCCTTCCCTCCGCGCGCGGATTCTCCGCCACAAATCTCCGAAATGCATACGTCGCATTCTCGTAATATTTGCTCCGTTTCATATTAGGCATTTCATAGTTTTATATATGAAAATGTGCACAATTTCATGTAGAATAAAACAAAAATTAATTGAAGGTTGTAGCTTTTCTCATTTTTGAAATATTTGTATATAAATAAATATATATAAAAAATTCGACATTTGGTCAAATTTAACTCGTCCGAAATGGTCGAAAACTGCAATTGTAAGCTAAAACTCTTACAGTATAGTAATATTTAATCATTTATCTTCATTTTGAAACAAATTGGAAGTCTCTAGAACATTATTTAGATTTATGGTGAATTTTTGAAGAAAAACATTTTTTTACGTCCGCGTGTTACGAATTCATGCATCATTTTGTGATAATATTTTCTCTGCGTTGCTTTGATAGTTTTACAATGTGTTATATACCAAAATGATCGCAATTTAGTGTACAATACAATGAAAAAAATTAACTCGTTAGCTATAACCGTTTTGCTCACAGAGCGATTTGAATACAACTATATATGAAATTTAGTTTTCGAGCTATCATATATCGCATTATTTATATATGATAATGATATTTTTTTTCATTTCTGATGGTTGCATACTAAACTTCCGGCAATGACAAAAAAAGGAGCCACAAATGAACTCTTACTCTTGAAAACTAAGCGCGCTGTGATTTTTAAAAAAAAAATATTTTTTCCGCTTCGGCGCTCACTCTGAGACCCCCCTCGGCATACAGGAGACGATTTTTATTATACCCCTTCAGCGTTAAAGGGTCAATATGTCACCCATGAGATCAGATGATACTAGAGTTAAGAAGTGCAAGCGTAAGTCTTCATCAATGCTGGAAAATGTTTATCCCATTCCCATTAGCAAATAGTTTAGTGTTCACTTTCCTCAATAAATGGTATTGTGCTTTGTTTACGTTTTGATGGCAACATTCAAATGGCCCGTGATCGCCGAAATTCATTCATTATTCTTTTCATCTCACTACCCTCTACAATCATACTATAATAGGCATAATGTCTGTCTGTCTGTCTGTCTGTCATTCAATCATGGCCAAACGGCTGGTCAGATGGGCATGAAACATGGCAGGGTTATGGTGGGGACCCCTAAGATTGTTTGTAATGGGGTTTCATCCAACCTACTCCCCTCCTTTGTGGGGGGTGGGGGTGAGAAGGGATTCCCTGAAACAGAGCTGTTTCTGGCCGTGAAACGAGGCTGGTTATTCCTGTAGACTTAGTTACTTTACGACTTTTCATACATAATTTCTGTACAACTTCCCTGGAGAAAGTCGCGAATATTTTAGTTCGGACACAATAGAAGATGAAAATTATCATCAATATCCGCAAGATTTTTTGAATAACTTAAATCCATCGGGACTGCCAGTGCACAAAATAACGTTGAAGAAGTACTGCCCGGTAATGTTGCTTCGGAATTTTGATCCTGCCAATGGACATTGCTGAACCAGGAATCATGACTAGCTCTACGCTTATGACTGGTGTCTGATGAATACTTTAGATGGAGAGGAAGAGATCTTTAAATCTACACTTGAAATCTTTGATAGTTGTCTAATGAATAAGCAAACTTATCTTTGATGGATGAGAGATTCAGTTAGGCTTACTCTTTTTGTTTTGTTTTTTATCGGTGGCCAGTGAATACCACAGACAGGGAGGGAAAGTTTCAATGATGCATGCATCTTTTTTCTTCAAAGCCTAAAGAATACATTTTATTGGGAGATACTTTATTAACATCGGCCTAATCCTTCCATCACTCCTACAAGCCACCTCCGCTCTCTTCTCGTATCGCGTGAAAGCATCACTAATGATAACGGTTATTTTAAAATTCCCCGCACCGACAACGGACGCCTTGTTTATAAAATATTTTCTGTTCAAAGAAACTTTATCTTTCATTACCCAAAATATGTGCATACATTCGTGTTACACTCTGTAGCCGTCAAAGAGCAACCCTTGATTACAGCAGTAAGTTTTACTTGGGAAAAAAAAAAACATATGAAATAGACTTAAACGAGAACATCACCTTTCATATTTCTTATCCTTTCAGCTACTTATAATATGCTTATGGTAGTAGGTCTAGGTATACATGTGAAACAAATTTGAATTAATTTCTATTTAGAAGAAATGGATAGCTACAGAAAGATCAACCTAAGAAAGCTTTAATGAAAGTAAGCCTTTCTTAATGTATTCGTCAGTTTTGACTTCCACAGCTTTCCAACGTGTCCAAATGAAACAGGATGATATGCAAGGAATTCGATAAAAAATAAGACTGAATAAGGTCTGAGTTAATTATGTTAAGCAATTATGAAAAGGATAAGAAGAAAGGCGAACATGGGTAATAAAACAAGAATAACGGGAATAATCAAATAAAGCAGATTAATATATATATATATATATCTATATATATATCTATATATATATATATATATATATATATATATATATATATTATATATATTTTAGGGCTGTTGCCTTTGTATAATAAGGCGCCCTATGAGGTTATGTTAGACTTGCGATAATTTTACGCTAAGTCGGTTGGTTATGACTTCCATACTCATTGGAGTGTCTTGGGGTTTGACGATAACTTACGAAGTCAATATCTTCTTTGGTTATGACGATGGAGATGTGTTCAAACTCATGATGATAATTTCTAGGTTCATTCAATCTCTTTCTGATGAGAGGTTTCTAGTAGAAAACACTGAGTACAAAAATACATCTATTCTTCTGAGATTACATGATGAAAATTGTACAGCTCTACCAATGAAGATGGCTGATTGAATTCTACATGATGAATCTCAGATAAAATTGGACAGGTATTCTAATGATGATGGCTTGATCACTTCTGTTCTACAATCTGGTTTACAAATCATAAAGGAAGCAGACAGTAGCTCGAACATACGAACATACACACAGATGACAGAGATTACAAGTCACGTAGGCCGTTTGAATTATAGGTCACGGTGATTGTCTCAAGCAAGACGCTTGGACTACAGTTTACAAACAAATGAATGACCACAGGTGACGACAACTAGACACTGACTGATTACAACACGTCATCTTAACCTACTTTATCTGGTTTGATCACATTCCTGCAAGCAATCTGGTTGACCTCTTGGGTCACTGGTTTTAATTAATCAGTTTTAGTTTTTTATATATATGGAATAACATTCCATATATTCTGCTTATGTAACACATACATAAATTGCTCGGTCAGCTACAAAACCAACCACTGAATATTACTCAAGCTTGACTTGCATTTGACTTATAGGAGTGTGATACAGACACTATGGTGAATATATATAGATATATAGAAAACACTTATAAGTAAAAAAAGTTCATGGTGTACACAAATACAGATTCAAGTAATAAGATATAAGACATATGCATTTGATGATATTTGTAAATAATAATGATCACGTGATATATACTGATACGGTTTTTCACTTCAACTCATTAAGATACATATGCCACAGAAATTACTAATGTACTCCTGATAATTGCATAAAATAAAGATTAACATGATAAAAATCATATTTTAACTGATAAAAATCATATATGAAGTGATAAAAATCATATAAACTGATTTAGTAATTGATTTATTAATTTTTATGCTAACTGCAGTTATTGGTAAGATAAAAGGTAACAGATTGATTATAGGCTACCTGACTTATTTATTATATATATATATATATATATAATATATATATATATATATATATATATATATATATATATATGTAAGTGTTTACATAATAAAAATATGGAATGTTAGTCCATATATATAAAAGATTGCTTGCAGGAATGTGATCAGACTAGACGCTAAAGATGACGTATACAATAAGTATGTAGGCTAAGATAACATGCCGTCACCTGTAGTCATTCAATTGTTTATAAACATTAGTCCAAGCTCCCTGCTTGAGACAACTACCCCCGACCTATAATTCAAACGGCCTACGTGATCTGTAGCGTGTCTCATTTTGTGTTCGTATGAAAACTATGTCATTTGTATGTATGTTCATATGTTCGAACTACTGTCTGTTCCTTCATAACTTGTAACAGAGATGGTAGACGGGCAGAACAGAGTTAGCTATCGTCATTAGAAGACCTGTACCTCTTTACCTAAGCTTTATCATGTAGAGGAATAGGATTAGCCATCATCATGGCAGAAGCGATCAAGCTATCGTTATTAGAAGACTTGTACAATCATATCTGATCTTCAGCATGTAAAACTTCAGAAGAATATATAATTTTTTATACTTAGTGTTTTCTACAAGAACCTCCTCACCATGAGTTTAACACATCGTCGTAATAACCAACAAGATAATACCGACTTCGTAAATGATCTACAAACCCCCAGACACTCCATTGAAGATGGAAGTGCAATACCAACCGACTTAGCGTAAGATTATCGCTAGTCTAACATTACCTCATAGGGCGCCTTATCATACAAGGCACAAGCCCTAATATTGGTGGCCAGCGTACCAGACGAACTCTACAACGTCCTACGAAGAAAAACCAGAATAATAAAATCATGTATCATAAGAAGTCAACGACGACGGAAGCAGCAGATTCTTCAAGCAACCTAGTATCATAGTTAGTGAGCGACTTCAGAAAACAATAAGAACTCTTCAACGATGACGAAAGCAACAGATTCTTCAACCAACTTAGTATCATCGTTTAGTGAATAACTTCAAGAAACAAAACCGACGTGTCTTTTTCTACGGCAACGGAAGCTTCGTCTCATTAGAATCATTCAAGAAAACATCGTTAGTGAGCGTTTCCGGCACTGCAAGAAACAAAACCGAACGCGTCTGCAGCATCGGATTTTCAAGGGCTCGAATCATCGAAACAACGCGCACGGGGAAACTGAAGCCAAACCAGGTCATCCGCTAAATAGAGGAAGGAGGACCAAGGCCGTGTGTCGTTATCGGAACACCGTGACTTCCCACAAAAGCAAGCTAAGTACAATTTTTTATTCATTTGGAGTAACTTTGAGTGTTTCCTTTGCAGGTCGAATTTCGTTATTCCTGTGGCTGAAGTTACGAGACATTCTTAATCTTACTTTTTTACAGAAATTATCAACATCATTGAGATTTCGCTACTGCGAGTTTTTATCTTTGAGTGTCTGTTTCCAGAAGTTCTACTGAAATATCATAATCATATACTATGTTAATTTTATCATTTTGGGTGATTATTAATCCCTTACGTAACAAATCATATTAAACAGTGAATATGCGTTTACGCAGTGGACGTCTGTATTTATACAGATGAATGGATAGGGTCGTTAAGCACCGTAGTGATTAGAAAACACACAAAAAACAAGTGGAACACCCGTACAATCTAGATAAATTAGAGGTAACACTATTTCGGGTCATGACAATAAATGCTCCTTTGCAAGTCCCGATCGCAGTTTTAGCCTTAGCCTTGAGTTTTTGAGTTATATAAAATATCGAACCTCAATGACTCAACTTAACTTTAAAAATATGGCTGGATTGCAAGGAATAACATGTCTGTAAAAAACTTTCATCAGGCTAAATGCGCTGACCAGGATCCCCTCACTTATTTCAAATTTTAGCAAAGAATGAAGTACAAACAGTTAATATTGAATGCAGTAGTGATAACTTGTCTTATTAGTAATCGCTCAGTTCCTAATAGTTCGTCATTCATTGCTTTATACGTTAACCAGCAACATAATGCTAAAAACACACAATACTTTGTTGCCGATGGTAATAAAGAGAAGGATCTTAATTATTAAAAAAAAAAAAAAATAGAAACAGTAGCCCGTTCAGAATCAAACAAGCAAACTCGGTGATGTGTCACCTAGTCAAGCGGTCAAGGTCAGTCAAAAACTGCCGGAGTGTTCAAAGCATAGCAAATTCCATACAATAAGCGACTCTAGCAGAGTGGGGAAAAGCGATGTTGGTTCATACATACCGATATCTTTTTGAATTAAAAAAGAGGGAATTTTTCCTATGAAACACACGACCGTATAAAGTAATCAGAGCAGGTTTTTCGTTTTTTTTTAATACGTAAGTTATTATAAGTAGTGGTGGATAAAGCCCGACTGTACGCGCCGTAAAAATTAGATATCTTTGTTTATTCCTTTAGTACACGTAATATCCTGTATTTACGGACTCACCGTCTGTTGTTCGAAACTTCCCTAACGAGAAGTCCGGATAAGCGAGCGTTTACAGATACCTCTATAGTTTATAAAAAAACATTGATCTGTATCTAGTGTAATTGTAAGATTCATCTAGGGGTATACAAAATATTAACTTACATCCTGCAAAATAAGGCGTGTTTATCAAAGGGAAATCCTATAAACCTTCAAACATATTAAAATCCGTTTGAACAAAAATGAGACAGTTAATCAAATAATAACTTATATAAAGGAACTATAACATTTGTGTCTCATAAATCGTAACATTGTTCAAATGACCCAACAGAATTCTCCACAACCGCAGTCGCACTTTGCACTCAAAATCTCGGAGAAGCATGCACCCTCGAATGTCTTAGTGCGTGTAAAAAGACTTTGCTGGGAAATGAAAATTTTAATCCTTCCCGACACTCTGAAATATAACGATTTCCAGCGAACAAAGCCCTAAAAGTATACATATCGTGGATACGGAAGTTATGAATATTGCATTTTTTATTGTTGCTAATTTTTAATCACGCCCAACCAGTCGTGGATGAATCTCTCTGATAATCTATCTAAAGTAATATCCGTAAAGGTCATGCAAGCAGAGGTGATTCAGCAGAATTTTTTTTTTATCTTCTACCTGAATACCAGGAAGTTTCTCCCACTAGCGAGTGATCTCTGGGAAAAACGGATGTAATTTAACACAAAACACGGTTCTAAGGACAAACATGAAGCTATTACGTACCTTCGAATAGATTCTCAATGAAATTTCAAAATAGAGATAAATGACGAAGTTGAAAAATGTTAGTAATAGGAGTCATTAGGAAATCAAATAAACCCATATAATTTTTCCCTCAAATGTCATGCCATAAAAGAGTCGGATTTCGCGTATCTGCGTAGATTCTGTCGCTTAAACAAGGAAACGACTCCCGATAGTTTCCAGTGCGATGTACCGACGACATCTTATCTCTGTTAGGTTAGAATAAATTTTTTTCACCAACTTGGACTTACTTAAATGCTTTTACCAGATACCATTACCTAAGTGATTGTACCTCATACACCGTTTTCAGCACACTCAGGGGACATTATCAATTTTTACGTATGCCTCCGGCTTACATTGCGCCCCAATTATAATATAGTGTTTGGAGACTTTTAAGGGATACCCTACATGCTTATATGGTTGGTCTTGTAATCTTTTCTAATACCTTAGAAGTACATTCACATAAAGTAGAGCTAGTGCTACAGAGACAAAGACAAAATAATCTCAGAGTAAAATATCTAAATGTGAGTTTTTTTAAAACCGAACATGTTGATCTAGGTTTTTATGTGTCTAGTCAAGGTCTTAAAAGTAGTCCATGGTAAGGTGTCGGCTATTCATAACTTTCCGGTACTTATTAACGTAAAAGGGGGATACAACACTTTTGCGCTGTAGTGGGTATTACAATCGTATGTAAATATGTAACTCTTCAATCATGACAGCTCCTTTAACAGATCTTACGAAGAAGAGCGTAGATTTATTATGGTCTGAAAAGCATCAACAGGCGTTCGATATCTTAAAAGCGGAAAATGCAGCTCACCTAACTTAAAAATCCCTGATTTAAATAAAGAATTTTTTTTATTGCAACAGACGCCTCAGACCCAAGGGTAAGAGGGTATTACTTCAGTAATATGATAAACAGTTCTTCCCTATAGCTTTTTATTCACGTAAACTAAAGCCCTCTGAAAGTAAATATGCAGTAATAGGCAAGGAAGGGCTAGGTATCTTTAACACTAGTACATTTTAAGTTCATAATCTATGGCTATCCTGATAAAGTCCTTACTGAACATGAGTCCTTTACCGAGTTTTCAAAGGACTTTAATCACAGTCCAAAAGGAACTCGGTGACAAATGATCATTCAGGTTATTGGAGCCAAGATAAGATATCTACCTGGGAAAGCAAATATCATAGCTGACGCATTATCCCGCAATCCCGCACCATACAGCAAAGAACCATTAATTGGACTAAAAGATATAGAAACATCCGTGCCTATTGTTAAAACCGTATCTAAACAAGAAAATTCCTTAGCCCAAGAGATCGCGAGCATTGAATATCTGGGTCGGAGCGCAGAACTGTTACAAACTGAACAAAGCAATGCAAGTGTCAACAGCGATAAGCAAAACAATAAACACCAAACAATAACACTTTCGAAACGGAAACAGGGTCAGTGCTAGGCAAAAAACAACAATAAACACTTCGAGCAGAAACCCTAAAGCAAAAGTATATTTATAGTATGTGTATCAGAATAATGTAATCAAATGTAATGTTCTATGTAGGTCTGTGACGAGGAAAACCCAAGAAGAACACAGCAGAGGACTAACGACCAGGTAGTAGTAATAATCTCTCTCATACCAATCGTCATAAACTGGTTGCATTCCGTCATCCAGGGTTCCTTATTATGTCACAGAAAGCCAAATCACTATTTTACTGGCCTACAATGCTTACAGATATAAAAAGCACATAACTAATTGTAACACGTGTCATGAAAAACAAGGGATACACTAAGACACCTGTCAGTTTAGGAGCCTATCCTGTGCCAAATCAATCCTTGAAAGAATATACGTAGAATTATTAACAGAATTACGAGTCTGACAGAGGGAATAAACACTTCTTAGTGTCAATAGTTCCTTGACACGTTATATAGAATTAATAGCACTAAAAACAAACACCGCAATGAGTGCGTTAGGAATATTTATGAGTGCTAAATCAGTAAATATGGAATTCAACACATAATAATCTGTGACTCGGGTGGTGTAAATCAATAATAATCTCCTTAACACGTTGTGTGAATTCCTTTCCATTAAGAAAACCAATAATATATTTTATCACCCAGAGTCAATCGGTTTGGTAGAATACCGGATAATTAAATAGGAAGTGTCAATGTCTTACGAGTTACAACTCGTGATATTGGATCCGAACTGGGATTATAGCGGTTTCTCGCGGTTTTAAATACCTTTATCATTTATATCTTGTATCTATAGAATTGATGCCGCAAGTAGCCTTATACGGTACGCCGCTAGAACACTTTTCCACATATTCAAGCCAACCATTAATTTATCAAATATATATAAAAAAATATATAAATAAATAAATATAAAAAAATAAAATAAATATGGATACAAGTGGAGTCCATATAATACACTTCGTAAGTAGTCGGAAGGGTTACAAATTATAATAAAAAAGGAATCACGATAAAATCAATAAGCAAAACGTAACCATAGATAATTAAATATCCAAATATATATGCGTAAAGAATTGAACTCTAACTTAACGCTTTAGTAATGACAAATAAGCTAAAAGTTCAAACACATATCCAAAATCTACTGACATATTGTCTGTCCCGGTGATTTATATTCGTAGTCAATGAAAAAAAAATTAAATTAAATAAATAAATAAATAAAATAAAAATAAATAAAACTAAAAATAAAAGAGATTTTAAAGTCAGGAAGTCTAGAAGTGAAAATGTTATCTATGAAATAATCCTATATGAATCTTATACAGGGCAAATAATAATATATAGAATTTGTATGGGAAACTTTTTTCATTAGTTTCAATAAGGAATATTTAATTTAACATAATCATGCAGTTTTCCAACATGAAACTAATATATTGTTCAATTTTGGTACTGTTTTTTTTTCAGACATTCTTCTCATGTGGGTCGAGTATTAAAAAACAAAAAATTTATCCTAAAGTCGTATTTATTACAGCAAGTAACGTAACTCTTAGCTGGCTGAGAGCAATCTCCTGCCAAGTGACGACGTCATCATTGCCGTATCAGCATTTGTTCCTTTTAACCTCAATAATCTGCTTACACAGGCTTCATCTGTGTGTCGTCTCTGCTTGCAAAAGCAGATTGACTGGAGAAAGGAATGCTTAGCCCGAACTTCTCATGGGCAAGGCAGACGTTAGGTACAAGTGTCTATCGGTATGCGCAATGCAACTTGCAATCATTTTAAAATTAATAAACAAAATAAGGAAATAGAATTTCTATAACAACAAAATGAATTAATTTTTTTTTTCTCTGAACCTCATAGACATTTAGAAGTATCAAGATATGTATATATGAAATATTTACTTGCAACATTAGCCTATTACAATTCAAGTAAAACATTCATGGGAAAATGTCACATTTTCTTGAAAAACCCAAAGTTTATTTAGAAATTAGTTACATAGTGGGTTTTTTTTTCGTTGCACCTCCTACCTATTAATAAAGTTTTTACAATTAACCTCAGAGGATGCGCGCGAGAAAATTGAATATGAAACTTTTGTTAGGGCACCATAGGATCAGATTTATCACAACTTAATTTCAGTTAGCATAGAGAATACAGAATCATGATTAATCTTCTCTTTGACTCTTATGTTGCCTGGCAATCTTACAAATAGCTCCGTTTTCCACTTCTTTGTCTAGTAATTTACTACCAGTAATATCGAATTTTCTTTGGGATTTGTATTGATATCTGTTTATTTGTTATAATTATGGATATTTTTACAGTCATCATAGACCTGGATAGGTTCACTCATTGTTAATGCCATGGATAAGAAAGTTTGTACAGCGGACTCTTTTGAATTCCAAAATATCAGCGAACTCATGTGGGTTGAGTCTGGTCTAAATAGCTCTCTCCCCTCCCCTGTATTTGGATGTCGTTCTGAATTACTTTGCCCTTGTGACAAGTATAATTTCACTTGCAGGCTGATTAATGGAACCTGGTTACAGTATCCTGCAGTACGAGGAGTCACATCGCAACTTCAAAAAATCGTTCGTCGCAGCGGACGACTACAGTCAAGTAACAACCGCCTACAATGTGAAAGGAATTTCATGGACTTCTTCGACCGACACCGTATCTCGTCGTTAATCTCGACCGACACCGTATCTCGTCGTTAATCTCGTTTTAATGCGGAATGCTCCAGCGACTGTCGGAAATCGACTACGAAAGGGACATACTTCCGACAATTACGACCCGAAGGATATTCAACTCTACTTTGCTGGCGAAGGACTCGTGCTGGGGATGTTTTTTTTATTCATCGCGAATGTAATCGTGTAGCTTAGGATGCAGAGAATAAGTATGAGCGCAAAAATAGAACGTTGGACCCGCCCAGGCAAATTTTCCCCTTGTTTTAACCCTGTGAAAATAGGCCGTTTCATTGGGCTATAGGTGGTTGTCTGGAACTGTGTAATGGTCGAAAAGTTGTTCGAACGTTAGTTAAAAGTGAAGTAGTATAACCTCGGTCATGTATCCTATATATATAAAGTATCATGTATCCTATATATAAATGATCATAAATAACAGAATCGAAATATATTTTTTGCGTGTACGCACTGAGGAATCTATATATTAAATGATATAATGATCATAAATAACGGAATCGAAATATATCTTGCCTGTACGCAATAGGAATCTATTTAAAGTGCACATATATTAATCATAATTTTATGAATCCATATAACATATGTATAAACAAATCAGGTAGCCTATAATCAATCATGTTTACTTTTATCATACCAATATCTGCAGTTATATATGAGTTAGTATATTGATTAATGAATCAGATATATAACAGTTAGCATAAACATTAATAATTTTAATCAATTCATATATTGAAATTTTTTATCAGTTAAAAATATGATTTTTTATCATGTTAATCTTCATTCTATGGCAATTGTCAGAGTACATTAGTATTTTCTGTAGCATATGTATCTTAATGAGATGAAGTGGAAAAAAACTGTATCATTATTTTCACGTATCACTATTATTTACCAATATCATTGTTTTATATTTTATTACTTGAATCAATTCATGTACACCATGAATTTTTATTTACTTATATATATATATATATTCACATAGTGTCTGTATCACACTCCTATAAGTCAAATGCAAGTCAAGTTTGAGTAATATTCAGTGGTGGTTTGGTAGCTGACCGAGCTGATGTAAGTGTTTACATAATAAATATGGAATGTTAGTCCATATATATAAAAGATTGCTTGCAGGAATGTGATCAGACTAGAGACGCTAAAGATGACGTATACAATAAGTATGTAGGCTAAGATAACATGCCGTCACCTGTAGTCATTCAATTGTTTATAAACATTAGTCCAAGCTCCCTGCTTGAGACAACTACCCCGACCTATAATTCAAACGGCCTACGTGATCTGTAGCGTGTCTCATTTTGTGTTCGTATGAAACTATGTCATTTGTATGTATGTTCATATGTTCGAACTACTGTCTGTTCCTTCATAACTTGTAACAGAGATGGTAGACGGGCAGAACAGAGTTAGCTATCGTCATTAGAAGACCTGTACCTCTTTACCTAAGCTTTATCATGTAGAGGAATAGGATTAGCCATCATCATGGCAGAAGCGATCAAGCTATCGTTATTAGAAGACTTGTACAATCATATCTGATCTTCAGCATGTAAAACTTCAGAAGAATATATAATTTTTGTATACTTAGTGTTTTCTACAAGAACCTCCTCACCATGAGTTTACACATCGTCGTAATAACCAACAAGATAATACCGACTTTGTAAATGATCTACAAACCCCCAGACACTCCATTGAAGATGGAAGTGCAATACCTACCGACTTAGCGTAAGATTATCGCTAGTCTAACATTACCTCATAGGGCGCCTTATCATACAAGGCACAGCCCTAATATATGATAATTATTATATATATATTTAATATATATAAATATATAGATATAGATATATGTATATGGATTCATATAATTATGATCAATATATGTGCACTTAATACAACTGATTAACATAAATGACTAATCTAAGTGATTAATCTAGGTGCACTTTAAATAGATTCCTAGTGCGTACACCCACAGATATATTTCAATTCTGTTATTATATATGGGATACATGACTGAGGTTATACCCACTGCCCATTCTAGCGTTTTGAACAACTTTTCGTCCATTACACAGTTCCAGACAAACACCTATAGCCAAATGAATTGGCCAATTCCAAATGGTTAAAAACAAGGGGAAATTGCCTGGGCAGGGTCCGACGTTCTATTTTGCGCCCATACTTCTCCTCCACATCCTATACCATACGAATACGTTCGCGATGAACAAAATCATCCCCAGCACGAGTCCTGCACCAGCAAACATAAAGTTGAATATCCTCTTGGTCGTAATTGTCGGAAGTATGTCCCTTTAGCAGTCGATTCCGACAGCCGCCGGAGCATTCCGCATTAAAAAGTAGATTAACAACGGGATATGGGTGTCGGTCCAAGAAGTCCATGAAATAAGCTTGTTCACTTATGATGGTGCTTATTCCCTTCACATTGTAGGCGGTTGTTACTTCACTGCAGTCGTCCTCAGCGACGAACGGGTTTTTTAGTTGTAAACGATCTGTCCAGGCATGCGATGTGAAACTCTTGTACTGCAGGGTACTGTAACCAGGTTCCGTTAATCAGCCTGTAAGTGAAATTATACTTGTCACAAGGGCAAAGTAAATTCAGACAACATCCAAATACGGGAGGGAGAAAGCCATTAAGAACCAGACTTAACCAACATGAATTCACTGATATTTTATGGAATTCAAAAGAGTCAGCTGTACAAACTTTTTTATCCATGGCATTATAACAATGAGTGAACCAATCCAGGTCTCTGACGACCGTAAAAATATCCATATTAACAGATATCAATACGAATCCCAAAGAAAATTCGATATTACTGGTAGTAAGTTACTAGACAAAGAAGTGTGAAAAACGGAGCTATTTGTAGATTGCCATGCACATAAAGAGTCAAAGAGAATATTAATCATGATTCTGTAATTCTCTACGCTTACTGAAATTAAGCTGTGATAAAATCCGATAATATGTGCCCCTAACCAAAGGTTCATATTCAATTTTCTCGCTCGCATCCTCTGAGGTTAATTTTTAAAACTTTAATAGGCAGGAGATGCAACGAAAGAACCCACTATATAACTAATTTCTATATAACTGGGTTTTTCAAGAAAATGTGACATTTCCCATGAATGTGATTTACTTGAACTGTAATAGGCTAATGTTGCAAGTAAATATTTCATACCCATGACCTGATACTTATAAGTGTCCGTTTACCAATGTCATAAGCTGATTTACTGACTCTAATTGTCTATGAGGTTCAGAAAAATTAATTCATTTTGATGTTATAGAAATTCTATTTGTTTATTTTGTTCATTAATTTTATCACGATTGCAGTTCCTTAACTAAAGTTGCATTGCACACACGGATAAGAATAGGTTACAGCTATGTATGTCACCGTGACCCATGAACCACATGTGAAGTTCATGAGCTAAGCATTCCTCTCTCCAGCCAACCTGCTTTGCAAGCACGAGACGACACAACTACAGATGAAGCCTATGCAAGCAGATTATTGAGGTTAAAAGGAACAATGATGATTCGGCAAACGCGCCAGGCACCTTCAGGACTGATGACCTCATCACCTGGTAGGAGATTGCTCTCAGCCAGCTTAAAAGTTACGTTACTTGCTGTAATAAATACGACTTTAGTACTTTCAAATGATAGCCATGTATAAATTGGGTATTTTTTGTTTTAATACTCCACCCACACGAGAAGAATGTCTGAAAAAAAAAAGTACTAAAATTGAACAATATAATATTAGTTTCACGTTAGAGACCTGCAAGATTGTAATATATATGCAATTACTTATGCTAAATTAGATATTCCTTATTCAAACTAATGAAAGGGTTTCCATACAAATTTTATATATATTATTTACCCTGTAAGATCCATATAGGATTTTTTTTTATTGACTACAAATATAAACCACCGGGACAGACAATATGCCAGTAGGTTTTGATATGTGTTTGAACTTTTAGCTTATTTGTTGTTAATATCCCTAGAATACTGAATGGACTACTAAACTAAAGCGTTAAGTTAAGAGTTCAAATCTTTACACATATATATTTGGATATTTTATAAGCACTTACTGCATATGGTTACGTTTTGCTTACTGATTTTATCGTGATTCCCTTTTTATTATAATTTGTAACCCTTCCAACTTCTTACAGAGTATATTATATCGACTCCACTTGTATCCATACTTTTTTTTTTTATATTTGATGAATTAATGGTTGGCCTGAATAAGTGGAAAAGTGTTCTAGCGGCGTACCATATAAGGCTACTTGCGGTATCATTTCTATAGATACAAGATATGAATGATAAAGGTATTTAAAACTGTGAGAACAGCTATAATCCAGTTCGGATCCAATATCAAGAGTGTAACTCTTAAGACATTGACACTTTCTTATTTATACGTTCTACCAAACCGATTGACTCTGGGTGATAAAATATGGTATTGGTTTTCTTAATGCACGGAATTCACACAACGAGTTAAGGAAATTATTATTGATTTACACCACCCGAGTCAGAGATTATCATGTGTTGAATTCCATGTTTACTGATGTAGAACTCATAATTATTCCTAGCGCACTCAATTGCGGTGTTTGTCTTTTAGTCCTATTAATTCTATATAACATGTCAAGGCAACTATTAACACTAAGAGGTGTTTATTTCCTCTGACAAACTCGTAACTCTGTTAATAATTCTACGTGTATTCTTTCCAGGATTGATTTGGTACGGGATAGGCCCCTAAACTGACAGGTGTCTTAGTGTGTCCCTTGTTTTCATAACACATGTTACAATTAGTTATGTGCTTTTTATATCTGTAAGCATTATAGGCCAGTAAAATAGTGATTTGGCTTTCTGTGATATAATAGAGAACCCTGGATGACCATGTAATGGATTGGAATGCTACCAGTTTAGGACGATTGGTATGAAAGAGATTATTACTATTACCTGGTTGTTAGTCACCTGCTGTGTTCATCTGGTTTTCTTCGTCACGGACCTACATATAATATTACATTTGATTACATAATTCTGATAAACATACTTTAAATATACTTTTGCTTTAGGGTTTCCGTTCGAAGTGTTTATTGTTTTGCTTAGCTGCAGACCCTTGCCTCCGTTCGAAGTGTTTGTTGTTTTGCTTAGCTGCTGACCCTTGCCTTGTTCAGTTTGTAACAGTTCGGCGCTCCAACACAGGTATTCAATGTTCACGATCTCTTGGGTTAATGAATTTTCGTGTTCAAATACGGTTTTAACAATAGGCACGGATGTTTCTATATCTTTTAGTCCAACTAATGGTTCTTTGCAAGATGGTGCGGGATTGCGGGATAATGCGTCAGCTATGCTATTTGCTTTTCCAAGTAGATATCTTAACTTGGCTCCAAAGACCTGAATAATCATATGCCGCCGAGTTCCTTTGGGACTGTGATTAAAGCCTTTGAAAAACTCGGTAATGGACTTATGGTCAGTAAGGACTTGAACAGGATAGCCGTAGATTATGAACTTAAAATGTACTAGTGAGTTAACGATTCCATAGCCCTTCTTCATAAGATCTGTTAAAGGAGCTGCTATGATTGAAGAGTTACATATTTACTTACGATTGTAATACCCACTACAGCGCAAAAGTGCTGTATCCCCCTTTTACGTTAATAGGTACCGGAAAGTTATGAATAGCCGACACCTTACCATGGACTACTTTAAGACCTTGACTAGACACATAAAACCTAAATAAACATGATCGGTTTTTAAAACTCACATTTAGATATTTTACTCTGAGATTATTTGTCTTTGTCTCTGTAGCACAAGCTCTAGTTTATGCCAATGTACTTCTAAGGTATTAGAAAAGATTACAAGACCAACCATATAGGCATGTAGGGTATCCCCTAAAAAGTCTCCAAACACTATATTAATAATTCTGGTGAATGTAATTGGGGCGTAACGTAAACCGAAGGCATACGTAAAAATTTATAATGTCCCCTGATTGTGCTGAAGGCGGTGAATGAGGTACACTCACTTAGCTAATGGTATCTGGTGAAAGCCTTCAAGTAAGTCCAAGCTGGTGAAAAATTTATTCTGACCTAATAAAGATAAGATATCGTCGGCACATGGCACTTGAAAACGATCGGGAATCGTTTTCTCGTTTAAGCGACAGAAATCTATGCAGATACGCCAAGTCCGATCTTTTTAGGCATGACGTTTAAGGGAAAATTATATGGGCTATTTGATTTCCTAATGACTCCTATTACTAACATTTTTTCAACTTCGTCATTTATCTCTATTTTGAAATTTCATTGGGACTCTATACGAAGGGTACGTATATAGCTTTAAGTTTGTCCTTAGACCGTATTTTGTGTTCAATGAGATCACTCCTGAGATCACTCGCTAGTGAAGAAACATCCTGGTATTCAGATAAAAGATAAAAAAAATTTCTGCTGAATCACCTCTGCTTTAATTACTTTACGGATATTACTTTAGATAGAGTATAAGAGAGATTCATCTACAACTGGTCGGGCGTGATAAAGTTTAGCAACAATAAAAATTGCGATATTTATAACTTCAATATCCACAATATATATAGGTTTTGTGGATCACTAGATTAACTTGTTGCTGTCAGTAAACTGTGTATAGTGCTTTGTTCGCAGAAATCGTTATATTTCAGAGTGCTGGGAAGGGATTAAAATTCCAGATCCCAGCAAAGTCTTTTTACACGCACTAAGACATTCGAGGGTGCATGCGTCTTGAGATTTTGCATGCAAACTGCGACTGCGGGTGTGGGAGAATTCTGTTGGGTCGCTTGAACAATATCACGATTTATGAGACAAATGTTTGGTTCCTCTAGATAAGTTATTATTTGATTAACTGTCTCTTTTTGTTCAAAACGGATTTTATTGTGTTAGAAGGTTTATAGAATTTTCTTTTGATAAACACGCCTTATTTGGCAGGAGATAAGATAATGTTTTGTATACCCAATTACACTAGATACAGATCAATGGTTTTATAACTATAGAGGTATCTGTAAGCGCTTATCCGCCCTGTACTGAATCTGGGTTTCACTACGACGATAAACTCTTTATTGCCAATTACTGAACCATACTCTGGACTTCTCAATAGTGAAGTTCGAACAACAAACGGTGAGTCCATAAATACAGGATGTTACATGGACTAAAGGAATAAAAACAAGATATTCTAATTTTTACGGCGCATACAGTCATGCTTAATCCACCACTACTTATAATAACTTATTGTATTAAAATTACGAGAACCTGCTCTGATTACTTGATACGGTCGTGTGATTCATAGGAAAATTCCTTTTTAATTCAAAAAGGTATTAGCATGAATGATCCAACATCGCTGTCCCCGCTCTGCTAGAGTCGCTTATTATGTGGAATGTTCTTTGCTTTGAACACTCGGCAGATTTGACTGACCCTGACCGTTATGCTAGATGGCACAGTAACCAAGTTTGCTTAAGCACGATTTGTTTGTTTCTGATTTTTAGGGCTACTGTTTACTTATGTCTTTTTATAATAATTAGGATTCTTCTCATTATTACCATCGGCAACGTATTGTGTGTTTTTAGCATTATGTTGCTGTTAGTTACGTATAAAGCAACGAACGTATGAATGACTTGGAGTATCATGAATTGAGCGATTACTATTAAAACAAGTTATCTCTACTGCGTTCGATATTAACTATTTGTACTTGCTGTGGTTTACTTCATTCTTTGCTAAAATTTGAAATAGTGAGGGATCCAGGTCAGCACATTTAGACATTTTGTTGATTTGTTTATATGAATGTTAAGTATGTTAGCCTAATGAAAGTTTTTACAGACATGTTATTCCTTGCAATCCAGCCGTATTTTTTAAAGTTAAGTTGAGTCATAGAGATTCGATTTTTACGCATATAAATAAAAAAACTCAAGGCTAAAACTGCGATCGGGACCTTGCAAAGGAGCCTTTATTGTCCTGACCCAAAATAATGTTACCTAAAATTTATCCAGATTGTACGGGTGTTCCACTTGTTTTTGTGTGTTTTCTAATCATTACGGTGCCTAACGACCTTATCCATGCATCTGTATAAATACAGACGTCCACTGCGTAAACGCATATTCAACGTTTAATTTGATTTGTTATGTACAGAATTAATAATCACCCAAAATGATAAGATTAACACAGTATATGATTATAATATTTCAGGAGAACTTCTGGAAAGAGAAACTCAAAGATAAAAACTCGCAGTAGCGAAATCCCAATGATGTAGATAATTTCAGTAAAAAATTAAGATTAAGAATGTCTCGTAACTTCAGCCACAGGAACAACGAAAATTCGACCTGCAAAGGAAACACTCAGTTACTCCAAATGAATAAAAAGGATTGTACTTAGCTTGATTTTGTGGGAAGTCATGGTGTTTCGATACGGCCTTGGTCGCTTTTCTCTGTTTAGCGGATGACCTGGCTTTGGCTTGAGTTTCCCAATGCGCGTTGCTCATTTGTTGGATGATTCGTGTCCTTGAAGATCTGAGGCTGAAGACGCGTTTGGTTTGTCTCTTGAAGTGCTGGAAACGCTCAATAAACGGTGATGTTTTCTTGAATGATTCTAATGAGAGACATCTCTCAGGACGAAGCTTGCGTTGCCATAGGAAGCAGACACGTCAGGTTTGTTTCTTGAAGATATGCACTGCTGAAGTCGCTCACTAAAAGATGATACTAAGTTGCTTGAAGAATCTCATGCTTTCGTCGTCGTTGACTTCTGATATGATACATTATTCATTATTCTGGTTATTCTTTGGAAGACGTTGAAGAGTTCTTGTTACAGGCTGTCGCCAATATATCGCTGCCACCAATTTTAGGGGTGTTGCCTTTGTATAATAAGGCACCCTGTGAGGTTATGTTAGACTTGCGATAATTTTACACTAAGCCGGTTGGTTATGACTTCCATACTCATTGGAGTGTCTTGGGGTTTGACGATAACTTACGAAGTCAATATCTTTGGTTATGATGACGGAGATGTGTTCAAACTCATGATGATAATTTCTAAGTTCACTCAATCTCTTTCTGATGTGAGGTTTCTAGTAGAAAACACTGAGTACAAAAATACATCTATTCTTCTGAGATTACATGATGAAAATTGTACAGCTCTGCCAACGAAGATGGCTGATTGAATTCTACATGATGAATCTCAGATATAAAATTGGACAGGTCTTCTAATGATGATGGCTTGATCACTTCTGTTCTACAATCTGGTTTACAAATCATAAAGGAAGCAGACAGTAGCTCGAACATACGAACACACACACAGATGACATAGATTACAAGTCACGTAGGACGTTTGAATTATAGGTCACGGTGGTTGTCTCAAGCAAGACGCTTGGACTACAGTTTACAAACAAATGAATGACCACAGGTGACAACAACTAGACACTGACTGATTACAACACGTCATCTTAGCCTACTTTATCTGATCACGTTCCTGCTAGCAATCTGGTTGACCTCTTGGGTCACTGGTTTTAATTAATCATAATTTTAATTTTATATATATATATGGAACAACATTCCATATATTCTGCTTATGTAACACTTACATATATATACATACATACATACATACATATATATATATATATATATATATATTCGATTTAAATATTCATTAATATTACGTATCCGATAGAGTATACTGCTGAAAATTAGACCTAGGCTAATCATGTGGGAAAATCAGATGTCCAATTGAGGCCCACTAATGTATCATGCAAATTATTTTATTGATCAAAGGACAAAATTAGTTTAATTAAACATCGTTTTCAAGGAATGTTAACGCATTGATGTATTATTTATCGGCTGTAGGAGACGAAATGACAACACCCCAGTGCAGTACGATACGTTGAGTCAAGACTCAAGCGGCAGCAAAGCCAACTTCAAAATCCTTCGGTATGCTGTCACGAAGCTAGAGTTCAGTATAAAATTAGAAATGATATTGTTAAGATACAATAGTTTTGTATACATACTTACCCGGCAGATATATACTTAGCTAATGTCTCTGACGTCCCGACAGAATTCAAAACTCGCAGCACAGGCTACAGGTAGGTCAGGTGATCACCCTCTCCTGCCGCTGGGTGGCGGGAATAGGAACCATTACCGTTTTCTAATCAGATTTTCTCTTCCACCTATCTCCTGAGGGGAGGCTGGGTGGGCCATTAATCGTATATATCTGCCAGGTACGTATGTACAAAACTTTATAGTATCTTAACAATATCATTTTTGTACATGCAACTTCCCCGGCAGATATATACTTAGCTGATTGGCACCCTTGGTGGAGGGTAAGAGATAGCTAAACACTAGTACAAATAATAAAAAACAGGGAACCAACATCTATTGTAGGTAACATAAAAACCTTGGTTCCTACCTGATTGGGCAGAAGACTTCATGATTACTGTCTGTGAGTCTGCTTGCCTCCAGAACTTCAGTGAAGATGAAACCTGTTACTGACAGTTCTTCTGGGTCTTGTCAATGGGGGCCAGCCCGCTTACTTGACAGAGCCTTGTCTCGGATCATACCAATGGGGAAAGACCCACTTACATGGCAGAGCCTTCACCTTCATCATATCAACGGGGACTAACCCTCTTACATGACAGAGCTTAGGTCCAAATAGCTAACAAGGAGCACGACAGCCAATCCCAACCACCTGACCACACTATTATTGTTAAAACTACGATTTGAAAAGGGTACACTTCCCAAATCCCCTTCCAATCGACCAAAAAAAACAACACCAAAAATTAAAAAATTTCTAATCTAACTAACTATATAGGATTAGCTTCAGCTCCCTGTCCCAGCAACGAATCCGCAGACACGTACGGCCCGAGCGAGAAGCACTTATCATAAGTGACGCAAACGTCTCTTAAATAATTCGATGCAAAAACTGAATTGCATCTCCAGTAGGTGGACTCAACAAGCGCCTGTAGAGACAAATTCCTGTGAAACGTTAAGGAGGTAGCTACGGCTCTGACCTCAAGAGCTTTGACTCTTAGGAGTTTTAAGTGTTCATCTTCACAGGAAGCATGAGCTTCTCTAATAACGTCTCTAATAAATAACGCTTGGGCATTCTTAGAAATTGCTCTCTCAGGATTTCTTACCGAGCACCAAAGACTATCCACATTTCCACCAAGTAGCTTCTTCCTTTCTAGGCAGAACTTGAGGATCCTGACTGGACACAATGTCCTTTCTAAGTCTCTCCCTACCAAAGAGGACAGTCCCTTAATCTCAAACGTCCTTGGCCATGGCTTAGAAGGGTTTTCGTTCTTTGCTAAGAAAAGGGGATTAAAGGAGCATACCGCAGAATCTTCCTTAAAGCCCACTGTGCCTTCTAAAGCCTGAAGTTCACTAATCCTCTTAGCAGAGGCTAGTGCAAAGAGGAAGAGAGACTTCCTAGTCAAATCTCTGAAGGAGGAAGCATGAGGAGGTTCGAACTTTTCGGACATTAAGTATTTCAGAACCACATCCAGGTTCCAACTAGGGGGTCTTATAGTCTTGGACTTCGAAGTTTCGAAGGACCTTATCAAATCATGTAGATCTTTGTCCTCCGAGATATTAAGGCCCCTATGTCTGAAAACAGAGGAAAGCATGCTCTTATAGCCTTTGATAGTAGAAACAGCCAGATTGCATTTCTCCCTCAAGTATAGGAGAAAGTCAGCTATTTCCGTCACAGAGGTACTGGAAGAGGATACCTTCTGTGCCCTGGTCCACCTTCAGAACACCTCCCACTTCGACTGGTACACGCGTAATGTTGAAGGTCTTCTGGCTCTTGCAATAGCCTTTGCAGCATTGCGTGAAAACCCCCTCGCTCTGACGAGTCCTTCGACAGTCTGAAGGCAGTCAGACCGAGAGCGGGGAGGTTTTTGTGGTATCTGTCGAAGTGGGGCTGTTTGAGAAGATCGTTCCTCAGTGGAAGGGACCTCGGGAAATCTATCATCCATTCCAGTACCTCTGTGAACCAATCTTGAGCTGGCCAGAATGGAGCGATGAGGGTCAGTTTTGCTCCCTCTGCCAAGACGAACTTTCTTACTACCTCTCCTAGGATCTTGAAAGGGGGAAAAGCGTACCCGTCGATCCCCTTCCAATCTAGAAGGAGACCGTCTACTGCCACTGCCCTTGGATCTGATATTGGTGAGCAGTAGTTCTCCAGTCTCGCATTCCAATGCGTTGCGAAGAGGTCGATATTGGGTCTCCCCCAGAGGTTCCAAATCTTGTTGCACACCTCTGAATGCAGAGTCCATTCCGTGGGAAGGACTTGATCCCTTCTGCTCAGAAGGTCTGCTCTCACGTTCTTTTCCCCTTGGATAAATCTGGTTAGGAGAGTTATTTTCCATTCCTCAGTCCAAAGAAGAAGCTCCCTTGCTTTCTCGAATAGGGAGAATGAGTGAGGCCCTCCCTGCTTTCTTATGTAGGCTAGAGCTGTCGTGTTGTCCGAGTTTACTTGCAACACGGCACCCGAGACTTGTTGATGTGCCAGGACACCTGTTCCCCACTCCAGGTGCCTGACACTTCTCTCGAGCCTAGAGTCGCTCCCCATCCTAGTTCCGAGGCGTCTGTAAATAACACTAGGTGAGGGCTCGGTAACTGCAGGGAGAGTCCTTGGTTGAGTCTGTTTGGCTCTAACCACCAACAGAGGTCCTCCTTTATTCTCTTTGAGAGCCGAAAGGAGTCCGAAAGGTCTTGGTGCTTCTGATCCCAATTCTCCCTGAGGAAGAATTGTAGGGGTCTTAAGTGCAGCCTCCCTAGAGAAACGAACTGTTCCAACGAGGAAAGGGTCCCCAGAAGACTCATCCAGTCCCTCGCGGAACACTGTTCTTTCTCTAGGAAGGTCTTCACTTTCTGTAAACATCTGTCCTGTTGTTCTTTTGATGGATACACCCGAAAACCCCGAGAATCCATCAGAATCCCTAGATAGACAATGCTTTGCTGGGGATTCATCTGGGACTTCCCGAGGTTTATTAACAGTCCTAAGGACTAAGCTAGGTCCAGTGTTAAATTCAAGTCCTCCAGACAGCGATCCTTTGACTGGGCACGGATCAGCCAATCGTCAAGATACAACGAGATCCTTACTCGTTTGAGATGTAGCCAATGAGCGACATTTCTCATCAGGCCCGTGAACACTTGAGGTGCCGTAGCAAGACCGAAGCATAGGGCTCGAAATTGAAAAACTTTGCCCTGTACCATGAATCTTAGGTATTTCCTGGATGAAGGATGGATAGGCACATGGAAATAGGCATCCTGAAGGTCCAGTGACACCATCCAATCCCCTGGACGAAGAGCTGCGAGGACGGAGGATGTCGTCTCCATCGTGAACTTTGTCTTGATAACGAAGTGATTCAGGGCACTTACATCCAGGACTGGTCTCCAACCCCCTGAGGCTTTTGGTACTAGAAAAAGACGGTTGTAAAACCCCGGTGACTGAAGGTCTTGAACACTTTCTATTGCCTCCTTGTCCATCATCTGTTCTACTAGTTGTAGAAGGACTTGGCTTCTTATAGGATCTCGGTATCTTGCTGTTAACTCCCTCGGAGTTGTTGTTAAGGGAGGTTTCTCCATGAAGGGGATAAGGTATCCTCTCTCGAGGATAGATAGGGACCAGGCGTCCGCCCCCCTCTGAGCCCAGACTTTCGCAAACTTCAGAAGCCTGGCTCCTACTGTAGTCTGGAGGACTACTGTCTCACTGTGGTTTCCTGAAGGGTTTGCGTGACGATCTTCCTCTCTTGACAGGTCTCCTACTCCTAAGAGAGGGTCTAGATGCCGTTCTCCCTCGAAAGGGCTGCTGAAAAGCAGTCTTCTCTCTTTTGGCCAAAGGAACTGCATGTTTCAGTCTCTTCGCAGACTGAGCAAGAAGATCTTGCGTTGCCTTCTCTGATAATGACCTCGAGATGTCCTTAACGGTCTCTTGTGGAAACAGGTGACTTGAAAGGGGCCAAATACAGCAAGGAGGCTCTCTGTAGAGAAGACACTGATTTTGCCAAAAAGGAACTGTAAACAGACCTCTTTTTAAGAACTCTGGATCCGAAGAGAGAAGCAATTTCCGTTGATCCATCCATCACGGCCTTATCTAAACAAGAAAGGACACTAGTCAACACCTCCATCGTTACAAAGTCTGGATCCTGAGCTCTCTTGGCCAGGGCTCCCAGGGCCCAATCCATAAAATTGAAGACTTCAAGTGTGCAAAACAGACCCTTAAGCAAATGGTCCATTTCGCACATCCCCCAAGAAGCCTTCGCCGACAGGAGAGAGCGTCTTCTTGAAGAATCTACTAACGATGAGAAGTTGGCATCAGCCGAAGAAGGTAGACCCAATCCCATCGATTCTTTAGTGTCATACCAGACACCTGGTTTACCTGCCAACTTAGAAGGAGGGCAGGAAAAAACAGTCTTGCCCGCTTCTTTCTTAGAGAGGAGCCAGCTCTCTAAGCTCTTGATGGCTTTCTTCATAGAAAGCGTTGGACGCATCTTGACGAACGAAGGTGACTTCGAAAGTTTGGTGCTTGATAGCAGCGATCCTGGCGAAGGAGGATCCGCTGGGCGAAGCGAGTCCCCGAACTCTTTAAGTAGCAGGGCTGCCAGTCTCTTGTAATCCAAGACGCCCGCATCTTTAGGAGCTTCGTCCTCAGAAACCTCTTCAAAGCTAGCATTAGGGGAAGAAGGCCTCTTCGGAGAAGGAGTCCTAGAAGGAGAGGGGCTCTTCTCCTTCGAAGGAAGCTTGGAAGAGGAAGTGAGTCCACTTCCCGAGATGATCTTTTCCACAGAAGAACTCGCTTCTGCTGGAAGGGGCCTAGCTGGAGAAGAACGACTGCCGCTAGGAGTCTGACGTTTCATAGGCTCTTGGTGCCTGAGAGGGGAAGAGCTTGCGTCTTTGCAGGAGAATCCACCAGGAGTAAGGCGAGAATCCAGGACCAGGCTCTTTCCAGGCTCTTGACGCCTGTGAGGAGAGGCGCTAGCATCACGTCGGTGGCGCCTGTCAGGTGCTACGCGCCTTGGGGTAGAAAAACGCCTGCCCTCATCCTGGCGCCTGCCAGGAGAGGCGCTTACTTCCTTCCGATGACTCTTGCGAGAGGAAAAACTTGTTTCTCCTAAAGAGCGCCTAACAGGAGTAGGGCGCGAAGCACCAACCAGGCTCTTCGCGCCTGCCTGGAGAGGCGCTAGTGTCCTGTCGTGAGCGCCTGGACGGAGTAACTTGCCTTGGAGGAGAAAAACGCCTGTTATCATGATGGCGCCTGCTAGGAGAGGCGCTAGAATCTCTCTGAGAACGTCTGGGGGAAGAGAACTGCTCATCGCTCTCTCTGTGTCTACGGGAAGAGCGAAGACTCTCCTGCTCCTTTACCTTGCAAGGAGAGGCGCTTCTATCCCTCTGAGAGCGCCTATAGGGAGAAAGGCGTTTGCTACTCCTACGTATGGAACGCTGATCCTGGCTCCTGCCAGGATTGGGGCTTGAGCCCTTACTAGGGCGTCTAGAAGAATACAGGATCTTACTTGAAGAAGAGCGTCTGGCCGGAGTCGCCGATCGTTCGCGATGAGATGAAGCGTAGTCAAATGATTTAGCTGGAGAGGAGCGTCTTACAGGAGAGAGGCGCCTGCCAGAGTCCAAACACCGACTCGACGAAGGTCTCTTAAGAGAGCTCTTGACCGGAAGAGAGGAGTCCTTCCAGCGAGAAGACCCCTTGGAAAGAGAGCCTACTAACGTGGATAACTGCTCTTGCAGGCCCACCAAAAACTTCTTGGTCGAAGATCGAATTCCTTCAGGAGAAGAATCAGATCTCATTGCTCTCTTCTTCTGAGCGGGAGAATACTCCGGAAAAGGCTCGGGGCTGGAGTCTAACTTGTGTCCTGCAGGAGGCTTCCAGGCTCTCTTCAGGGGGCGCGACTTAGAAGCGGAGCTCCATCCGCGTCTCGGTGAGGAAGAATCCGAGTCAGAAAAACACTTCCTAAGGACGCTTTGTCTATAGCTGTCCAAGGCAGCCTGGGACGAGTCTACAGGATCTGCCGAAGGGACGCCTGACCATTGGGAATACTCTACATCCCCCTTGCGGCTTTTGACATTCCTCCTCCCTTGGTCATGGGAGTCTGAAAGAGGTCTAGGCTTGCAAATTACGGATCGACGCTTTCATTGCAGCCCTCTCCAAAGACAAATCTACGAGTTCGCTGCGGGGGGAAGGAGCTGAAACCACGTTAGAAGTAGGAGAAACTACATTAGGATTAGAATGACTGTCCTGATCCATAGAGCAGGACCTACTTGAACTTCTAGCTGAAGCCTTTCTGATTCTATCTTTCTCCAATTTCTTTACATACGCAGTCAAACTCTTCCATTAAATCTCAGTCAAACTTAAACATTCATCACAAGTGTTACTAAAAGAGCATTCATTCCCCCTACATTTAACACAAATAGTGTGAGGATCCACCGAAGCTTTCGGCAGTCTCACCTTACATCCTTCTTTCATACACACTCTAAAACGAGTTTCAGGTGCAACATCAGACATATTGAAGAAAAAGTCCTAAGCAAATCCAAACAACAGTCCAAAACAGCGTATGCGAAAGCCAAAGAATGAATACTTCACCAAAAACAATCCTCAGCAAAGCAAGCAAGAATTCCATGCAGGAGGAACCAGGAACGATGTTGTCGGTACCGGCGACAGAGAAAATCTGATTAGAAAACGGGAATGGTTCCATTCCCGCCACCCAGCGGCGGGAGAGGGTGATCACCTGACCTACCTGTAGCGTGTGCCGCGAGTTTTGAATTCTGTCAGGACGTCAGAGACATTAGCTATGTATATATCTGCCGGGGAAGTTGCATGTACAAAAATCGTGGACCCATCGGTATATATTTTCCTTAATTTGAAAAATATTTATCTTTAACACGTTGAATAAGCCTACTCAATTCTAATGTAATTTATTTGAAGTGTAACACCTTTGAAAGGAAATGTTATTTACTGTTAAGTAAATAATCTGGCACCTGCATATGGCAATATTTCATAACGAACAATGAATTAAGAAACTACGCCAATTCTTCGTTGGTACAAAGAGGTTCTGTAGTAGGTATGTATAAAAATTGCCCTTATTTTAATATTGCTGAACAAATAGTATATATAAATTTTTCACTTCTGCACCCATATTTTATCACCCATCGTAGATGGGTAAGTTTGCTAGTCAATATAAATGATGAAGAAATTAATAGCAATAAATATGAAATACCAAATTTAGAATATGAAAGTCACTGCAAAATAATGTGCAGATTCTGTATTCACTTAGTATTGTATTACTCCTACTATTAGGCTAACTCGAGAATATAGGCTAAATGCATTAAATATAGTAGTACACTATTTTAAAGAAAATTATACACTATGAAATTATAAAATGATGAAGTTAAAATACATATGTGTAATAAAATGATAAACAGCGTTATCAGAACTTTGCCAAGTAGTAGGCTATATCGGAAAACTAGTTCTGTGTTTAAATATGTTAACTGCAAAAATTAATGTTAATAGTTGAAATAAAGAAAATAATGCATTTAACAACGAATTTGTTTAACGGAATGGTTGCTGGAACAGAACCCCGTCGTTAAACGAAGAGTACCTGTAATGTATTCCAGACACCCAAAAATATTAATAAAAAATACATTTTATAAAGACTAAATAGTTTTACGTAGAGAAAAGAATGCGACATCACTCTTACCTGTATGGAAGACTCTTGTTAACATATGGAAAATGGAGAGTAGGGGATATGGAGGAGGAGAGGTTATTGTTTGGAAAGGGGAATACCTCACCAGAAGGACTTCAAGTATCAAGGACCTATCTGGGTTTAATTCTCCTCATAGTTTTTGCTGCCTTGAAGTTGTAAACAATACGTGGCACGTCCCAGGTGGCGGCGGAGTGATTTCATGGCTGCTGATTAAAAATCAAGCCGAACCACAGGAGTTTCCGGACCATAGAATGCCAGTTTTAAGATATTCAACGAAAATTGTCTGTCGGGTGCTTAATTGACGTAAGATACGTTGATGCAAAAAAGTTTGGTATTTCTACAGAAGCAATCCGCGGTGGCTTAGACTATGGCAATTGACTGTTTCCTATGTTATTTTAGTTGCTGTACAAGATTTAAAAGTAATATCCATTCGGCCGGCTGTAACTAAGCAGTAATTTACCTTTCAAAGTTACATAATAGCGGTACCAAACTCAAAGCTAAATTAAAGTTTAGTTCCAACCAAACGAAAAAAAATATTCCTTACAACCCTTGCAAAGCAACTAAAATAACATAGAAAATGTCAATTGCCATAGTCTAAGTCACCGAAGAACGGTCCTATAGGATGGTACCAAGTATTCGTTACGGTGAGGGAAATGTAAACACAGCCGCCATGTTTGAACTCCCCAACCACCACGGAGCCATATGTTCACTAAGGGGGGGGGTTAACGCACTGGGGGTGGGCGGTTTAAGGTGGAAGGTACGAGTTGTCTTAGCAGCACCCCACTGAATAGTATCAGAGACCTTAACGTAACTTTCGGCAAAAGCCTAACACTCACTTTCCTAAAAAATAATAATTAAGGAGAAAGTTTGGACCTTACCTTAAAGGGGTGGAGGGTACAAAGCAGCAGCTGCCTTTAAGAATGCATGGAGGCGGGTCTTGGGTTCTCCAAAATGCAGCTTGAAATAAGCAACAGCCAAGTACACGACGAAGTTGTACATTCTCCTCCTGTATCTTGGAGTCGACTACCGTAGTTCCCTCCACCTCCTCTCGATTGTATTAGTATGGGCACCGGTTTCTGGGTCCACAAAGTTCATCGAGTGGTTGACTGTCAAGTGGACATAACCTTCATCTCCCAGGCAGTCATAAGCCCTCCAACAGTCAGAAATAATAGTGGTACCCGGCACTACGTGTTGATACTAGAACTAGGTTTTAGGCCGTTTCAGTACCTACCTACCTACCAGTTACGCGAAATTGCACATTGTGTTGCATATTACATACACACTCCCTATATGATTTATACATAACTCAATCCCTCCCCTTTCCATTATTCACGACTAGCTCTTTACGTTACACCATTTATAATGCATTTCTCACCCATACCAATACCTGGATTAAAGTTTGCCATTATTATTATAAAACCTACATTTAAATATATTCCATTATACCGTTTTACAGACATTACAATTTACACCTCCCTTCCAGTTTCCTTACTATTATGCAGTTATGTATGGATACTTTCAACATTTTACAACACTTCCACACCCTTCAAAGTTAGGTTTATATGTCATTTTACCTACTGGGGGGTGAATCCCCCCCGGTTAGGCAACATACCCAACTAGGTTTAGTTTGTTACATGTTGGTTTACCTACTAGTTTTACTTCCTTGAAGGTGGGTACCCGGTTAGGCTAGGTTGGTTAGTTCTTCAATGGGGGGTATGGGGGGGGAGGGGGGCTCTGTCCCCCCGGTCAGGCAACATTCCCTACTAGGTTAAGTTCCCTACTAGGTTAGGTTAGGTTAGGTTAGGTTACATTCCCTACTAGGTTAGGTTTGGTTAGGTTACATTCCTTACTAGGTTAGGTTAGGCCTTTAAGGGGGGGTACGGGGGGGGGGGGGCGTTCAGGCAATATTCCCTACTAGGTTAAGTTCCCTACTAGGTTAGGTTAGGTTGGTTGTTACATTCCTTACTAGGTTAGGTTAGGTCTTCAAGGGGGGGTATGGGGGGGTGAAGCCGCCCCGGTCAGGCAACATCCCTACTAGGTTAGGTTAGGTTACATTCCTTACTAGGTTAGGTTAGACCTTTAAGGGGGGTTACGGCACTATCCCTTCTAGGATAAGTTCCTTACTAGATTAGGTTAGGTTAGATTACATTCCTTACTAGGTTAGGTTAGGCCTTTAAGGGGGGGGTACGGGGGGACTCTGCCCCCGGTCAGGCAACATTCCCTACTAGGTTAAATTCCCTACTAGGTTAGGTTAGGTTAGGTTGGTTAGGTTACAATCCCTACTAGGTTAGGTTAGACCTTTAAGGGGGGGTACCACGGTCAGGCAACATTCCCTGCTAGGTTAGGTTAGGTTGTTTAGGTTACATTCCCTACTAGGTTAGGTTAGGTTAGGTTAGGTTAGGTTGGTTAGGTTACATTCCCTACTAGGTTAGGTTTGGTTAGGTTACATTCCTTACTAGGTTAGGTTAGGCCTTTAAGGGGGGTCTTCACCCCGCGGGGTCAGGCAATATTTCCTACTAGGTCAAGTTCCCTACTAGGTTAGGTTAGGTTAGGTTAGGTTACATTCCTTACTAGGTTAGGTTAGGCCTTTAAGGGGGGTACAGGGGGGCAAAGCCCCCCGTCAGGCAACATTCCCTACTAGGTTAAGTTCCCTACTAGGTTAGGTTAGGTTAGGTTGGTTAGGTTACATTCCCTACTAGGTTACCTTCTAGGTTAGGTTTGGTTAGGTTACATTCCTTACTAGGTTAGGTTAGGCCTTTAAGGGGTGGCCCCCCCTGGTCAGGCAATATTCCCTACTAAGTTAAGTTCCCTACTAGGTTAGGTTAGGTTCGTTAGGTTACATTCCTTACTAGGTTAGGTTAGGTCTTCAAGGGGGGGTACAGGGGGGCTTCGCCCCCCGTCAGGCAACACCCCCTCTAGGTTAAGTTCCCTACTAGGTTAGGTTAGGTTACATTCCTTCCTAGGTTAGGTTAGGCCTTTAATGGGGCTCCCCCCCCCCCCCCCCCTCCCCCCCCCCGTCAGGCAACATTTCCTACTAGGTTAAGTTCCCTACTAGGTTAGGTTACATCCCCTGCTAGGTTAGGTTATGTTAGGATGGTTTGGTTCTTTAAGGGGGGGTACAGCAGGGCCAACACCCCCTTGTCAGGCAACATCCCCTACAAGTTAAATTAGTTTTGTTATATGGTAACCTATGTTTAATTTGGTATTTAGTATTTATTAAAACAACTTGGCCCTATTACACATTTACCACCCAGGACTTAAATCCCACCCCCTCCTGGGCCCATTATATATGTATTTGTATTAATTCATATTTTGAACCCATCCCACATTTACATTTAGTTCCTTAACTACCCATTTCCTTTTATTACCCTTAACATTGCCAACTTATTTTGTTAATTGCTTGTACATTTACCTCAGCCCACCCTGCCTCAACCAATAGCATCAAAGCATTTTTACTACTCCACCCCACCTCCCCTACTGTTTTGTACAGTCCGGCCTCCTACCACCTCCTAACCGAACAACTCCAACACTGTTGAATCTGCCGCCATGACTTCAACTGGTGCATCAACTTCACGCTCGCCCAAGCCACTCAGCAGGAACTCTTTGCCAACTTCATGTAACAATTGTTACATGAGTTACAAAGATTTCTCGCTTATTACTCAGGTAATTATGAACGACTAAACGGTTTATGCCAGGACCACAGCCTCCTGAGAAAGCAGGTCTTTTGCCCCCATTCAGTTACAAAGATTTCTCTGCCTATTACTCAGGTAATTATGAACGGCTGATCTGTTTACGCCAGGAGGACCACTGCCTCCTGAGGAAGCAGGTCTTTTGCCCCCATTGTGGGAATGAGTGCCGCCTAGATTTGCAAAAGAAGTGCTTCAGGTAAATACCTTACGAGTAGTTTGTTGGTTTCTACATGTAACCGTGATATGACCCGGCCCTAGATTAATGGCAATATTATATTACACCTATACCATTTATGAACTACTCCATATTTTCATGTTTTGAGGTTTATAATTGGTATTTTTCCCTCCACGTTTACCTTTAGGTATGACCGGTCTTATCGACCGCATAGTAAGAAAGCGAAGAAACACTGTTCTTACTACTTTTCATTGTTTAAGGGCACTTGGTTCTCTGGGTCCCACCTTGATGTTGAGACAGTTCTGTTCTGCGCATATCTGTATGTGAGTGATTTTTTTTCTTACAAGGTTGCGAGAACAGAACTTGGACTGTCGGACTCAACAATTAATGATTGCTTATCCCCTCACCCTTTTCCATTCCTACCCCCTCCTTCTCCTTCACTCTCTCTCCCCCCCTCCCTCTCTCTCATACACAACCTGCCTTGTATTATTGTAAAATTTACCATACTTAATTACCTCCCCTAACACTGACTTTTATTTCAGGTCATAGTTAATTGGTGCTTCCAACAGAAGAAGCAAATTGGTGGGCCTGGCACAATTGTTGAAATCGATGAGACGAAGTTTGGGAGAAGAAAATAAAATGTAGGTCGCCTCATCGAAGGGCAGTGGGTGTTTGGTGGTATCTGCAGGCAGACTTGGGAGTTTTTCGTTGTTCCCGTACCCGACAGGACTAGTGGGACTCTGCTTGCAGTTATCAAAGAATACATTGTGCCGGGTACCACTATTTACTTCTGGACTGTGGATGGGCTTATGACTGACCTGGGAGATGAAGGTTATGTCCCAGTTGACAGTCAACCACTCGATGAACTTTGTGGACCCAGAAACCGGTGCCCATACTAATACAATCGAGAGGAGGTGGAGGGAACTACGGCAGTCGACTCCAAGATACAGGAGGAGAATGTACAACTTTGTCGCGTACTTGGCTGTTGCTTATTTCAAGCTGCATTTTGAAGAACCCAAGACCCGCCTCCACGCATTCTTAAAGGCAGCTGCTGCTTTGTACCCTCCACCCCTTTAAGGTAAGGTCCAAACATTATTCTTAACTATTATTTTTTAGGAAAGTGAGTGTTAGGCTTTTGCCAAAAGTTACGTTAAGGTCTCTGTTACTATTCAGTGGGGTGCTGCTAAGACAACTCGTACCTTCCACACTTACCCCGCCCACCCCCTGTGCGTCCCCCCCCCCCCCTAGTGAACATATGGCTCCACGGTGGTTGGGGAGTTCAAACATGGCGGCTGTGTTTACATTTCCCTCACCGAAACGAATACTTGGTACCGTCCTATAGAACCGTTCTTCGGTGACTAAGACTATGGCAATTGACATTTTCTATGTTATTTTAGTTGCTTTACAAGGGTTGTAAGGAATATTATTTTCGTTTGGTTGGAACTAAAATGACATTTTTATAATAATATAAAGTTTCACTTATACTTACCCGGTGGTTACATATAGCTGTCGTCTCCTGACGTCACGGCAGAATTTGAAATTCGCGGTAGTGCTAATGGTTTGACAGGTGATCCCTCTACTCCCGCCCTCTACCGGGTACCGGGAACCATTCCAACAATAAATCAGAAGTTTCATGCCTACCTGTCATATGAGGGGAGGAGGGCGGGCTTCGTTATGTAACCACCGGGTAAGTATAAGTGAAACTTATATTATATAAAAATGTCATTTTCACTTATACTTACCCGGTGGTACATATAGCTGATTGACACATTTAGGTGGTGGGACAATGGCAGCTAAAATAACAACTGTTGGAATTATCCGAAGATATAGGTTCCTTAACTTTAAAGACCGCTGACTCAGTGGTTACTGCCTCTGTAGTCTGCTGGCCTTTATTGTACCGACAGGATATATGGATCCCTGCGTCGGACACAATAATAAGTACTTGCCGTTGAGGACGTGACCGTAACGGACAAGACTATAATGCCCCTGCTCAGGGCGCAGTACAAATCACCACAAAATACAATGAAAAACGAGGGATCACCACAACCATTTAAGAAATACACCAAGACATTAAAAGACTGAAAGATACTCAAAAAACTCCCTGTATCTTCAAACAACCTTAAAACTACAAAAAACATAATCAAGGAGAAAAGTTAGTGAGGATGGGATACATCCTTCTCTCCCTCACCCAATACCGTGTCAGTCACAATGAATGGTCCCAACATACTGCAATTTTCATATGTGGTTTGCAAATCTGTCAGATAATGAGATGCGAAGACAGAATTGCTTCTCCAATATGTAGATTTAATAATGTCTTTCAAAGACAGATTACGTCTAAAGGCCATAGACGTAGACACTGCTCTAATTTCATGAGCTTTGACTTTAAACACTTTGATATCTGAGTCCTGACATTGTCCGTGTGCCTCAGAAATCAAATTCCTTAAAAAGAAGGAGAGCGCATTTTTAGAAAGAGGACGAGAAGGATCTTTCACTGAACACCACAGGTTATCACTCTTACCTCTTATACCTTTGGTCCTTTGCACATAATGTCTAAGTGCTCTCACTGGACAGAGAAGACATTCAGGCTCATTAGGCCCCACTAACTCCGAAATGTTCTTTATAGAGAAAGAGCGAGGCCAAGGACGTGAGGGATTTTCATTCTTAGCCAAAAACCCCAGCATTGATGAGCAAATGGCACTGCCCTTAGCGAATCCAACTCTCTTATCAATAGCATGCAGCTCACTGATTCTTCTAGCTGATGCTAAAGCACAAAGAAAAGTGTCTCCTGGTCAAATATCTAAAGAACTAGAGGAGATCGGTTCGAATCTATCTGACATCAGCCATTTAAGAACTACATCCAGGTTCCAAGCTACTGTTCTTGACTCCTTTGTCTTGGTCGTATCAAAGGAACGAATCAGGTCTGAGAGGTCTTGATTATTAGAAATGTTCTAATCCTCGATGTCTGAACACAGAAGACAACATAGCTCTATAACCCCTAATCGTCTGGGTAGAAAGCTTCTTATTTCTCACGAAGAAAAAGAAGGAAGTTATCCTAACCTGAGCTATAGAGGTCTTAGAAGACGAAATTCCTTCTTCTTTGCACCAAGCTCTGAATTGGACCCACTTAGCTTGGTACACTCGATCAGAGGATTCTCTTCTGGGTCTAGCAATAGCCCTTGAAGCTCTCTTTGAAAATCCTCTCTTTCTGAGGAGATGCTCGACAGTTTCTTGAAAGGCGAACTAGTCGAAGAGCGGACAAGTTGTGATGGAACCCCTCAGAAAGTGGGGCTGTCTGAGTAGATCCTTCCTTAACGGTAACTCTCTCGGAAAGTCCGTCAACAGCAGTAGTAGATCCGGAAACCATTCCCTGGCCGGCCAAAAGGGGGCTATTAGAGTCATCCTGACGTTCTGATGTCGATGAAACCCCTTTCGACAAGGAGCACCAAAGCTGTCTCTTCTTCAACACTCCAGAGGCGAAAATGGCAGCGAGCTCCGAAGCTCCATCACAGCTGCCTTTTATCGATACAATCCAGTACCGAGGCAAAATCCTTCAACTGCTCCTCTGAAAGTCCAAATGACTTGACTTTCCTGGCCAGCGAAGCAATGGCCCAATCCAGGAAGCTAACAACTTCAAAAAACACGGAAAACACACTCTTGCAAAGATGCTCCAGTTCATTTGTTAAAAGAAAAAAAATCTTAGCAGTATTAAGGGGCTGCTCTGCGGGTAAGAGTCCACGAGACTAGAAAAGTCTCCCTGAGCGGAGGCAGTCACACCCAGGGAAAAAACTTCTCCAGTGTCATACCAGACACGGCTCCTTGACGAAAGTCTCGAAGGGGGAAGACAAAAAACATTTTTCCCCTGTCCCTCTTCTCCAAAAGCCAAGCGTTAACTTTCTTGATAACTTTCTTAGCCGAAATCGAGAGGACGAGACGCGTGAACGAGGACGAGGAGTCAGGCTTACTGTCCTTTTTCCACTGCGAACTAGGAGAAACTGGAACGGAAGGCGCAAAAGAATCTCCAAAGTTGTCAACGAAGGATCATAAAAGGAGTTTATACCCCGACAAATGCTTGTCTTTTTCTGTAAGTACTTCTCCTTCTTCTCCCAAATCCGAAGCTTCCTTCGACGAAACTGGCGAACATTCCATCGGAAGAGGAAATCCTGTTCAGTGAAGTCACACCCTGATGCGTCCGAGGAGGGTGTGAGGAAAGCAGAAGACGACGTCTGAGCCTGTACTGAGACGAATCCGGGCGGCTGCTGAGCTGGCGGCTGAGCTGGCGCTCGAGCGAGAGCCTGACGTGGCGCCATAGACGGAGCAGGCAAAAGGAGTCCGACCAGCGCCTGAAGTGGCGTCTGAAGAGGAGTCACATGGAGAGTCTGAGCCTGAAGAGGCGACTGAAAAGGAGCCTGCGAAGAGGACTGCACAGTAGTCTGCGGAAGATGTAAGGCGGTCGGGAGCGTCATTCGGGGACGAAAGAGACTTGCCAAAAAGCTCCAAGATACTGCCTAACTTAGCATTATCTGTTCAACACCGAAGGTTGAGGATCCCATGACGTAGAAGGCGCGCGGAGGCGTAGAAGGATGATCCACAAACACGTATGGAGCCGCAGGAGTTATCGCGTGAGGAGGCTCTAGAGAAGGCTCGAAGGATTGTGTGCGTGTTCGGCTTCTCCACTTCTATGAGAGAAGGGCGATAAATTGAAACCGCCGGAGAAAAAGCTTCAGGCTCCTCCCAAAAACTACAAGAAGGTTCGGCAGGCCGCCACCTTTCTTGGGAACCGCAGCAGGCGAAACATCGCGAGACCTTTTCAGCGGTCTAGAAGTTCTTATTACGCCAACCTCTATAAGAGGAAAACATCTGAACTAGAGTCGCTTGACGAAAAAAACACTTCCTCGCAAACACCTTTCCAATGGTGAGCGACAGCATCCTGGGATCGGCTACAGGACTTGCTTGAGGGGGCGGTCTGCTCGGGAGCAGATCCCGCTCGCCTCCCTTCGGTTTTCGGCATGTCTCCTCCCAGGATCTGGGGAGTTTTGACAGGGGCCTAGACCTAGGAGAACGAACGGGCCGAACAACCACCTCCTCCACTACACTTGCACTAAGTAATTTATCACACTTAACTACCACTTCTTGCACTGTCTCACCCATTTTCTGCATAGTGGTGAGGAAGAGACAAATTTCGAGTCCCATATCGGCTCGTAATAATGACACGGGATCGGGATCGGGAGATACAGATCGAGGGCAGGAGCAACCACTACGGGGTTAATAGGAAACAGGATTAACAGAATTCAGAGGAATATCCTGGCTACTCACTGACTTAGAAGAAGATCTCTGTGAAGCCTTTTCTGATTCTATCTTTTTCTAACTTTCTCATATACTTTCCCAGTGCCTTCCACTCCTGAGATGTTAGAGACTTACATTCTTCACACGTATTCTCAAAAGAACATTCACGTCCCCTACAACTAACACAAGTAGAATGAGGATCAAGTGAAGCTTTAAGAAGTCTAGTCTTACACCCACTACTACACACCCTATACTGAACAGAGCCGGTGTCAGACATCGTGAAGAATTCAAAATAATTCCTAAAAAGGACAACAATATCAAAACCAAAATAATTATAGCGCTAGCAAAAAGATCAGTAAACTCAAGGTACATCACCAAAAGGAGAAAACCAAGATGATCAAATCCAAATTCCAACCAGCAGAGGAACCGTGTTACCGGTTCCGACGGCAGGAAACTTCTGATTTATTGTTGGAATGGTTCCCGGTACCCGGTAGAGGGCGGGAGTAGAGGGATCACCTGTCAAACCATTAGCGCTACCGCAAATTTCAAATTCTGCCGTGACGTCAGGAGACGACAGCTATATGTAACCACCAGGTAAATTATATAAATGAAACTTTAATTTACAGCTATTATGTAACTTTGAAAGGTAAATTACTGCTTAGTTACAGCCGGCCGAATGGATATTACTTTTAAATCTTGTACAGCAACTAAAATAACATAGGAAACAGTCAATTGCCATAGTCTAAGCCACCGCAGATTGCTTCTGTAGAAATACCAAACTTTTTTGCATCAACGTATCATACGTCAATTAAGCACCCGACAGACAATTTTTGTCGACGTTTAATATGTCCAATAGGCGTTTAAGGGTTAATACAGTTGAATATCTTAAAACTGGCATTCTATGGTCCGGAAACTCTTGTGGTTCGGCTTGATTTTCAATCAGCAGCCATGAGATCACTCCGCTGCCACCTGGGACGTGCCACGTATTGCTTACAACTTCAAGGCAGCAAAAACTATGCTATATATCCTGTTTATATGAAAATAGTTGTTAGTAATGTAAATATGCAAAGTCAAATATGTTTTTTATACTACCCTTGGAAGAATATATATATACATTTTTAAATATTCCACTTGAGAATGCTCAACCACGCCAAACCTTCTAACTTTTAATCAAAACAATGAGACATTTGTCAAGCATAAATTCCTTACTCTGTATGTGCTTGAGAGACCATTTTGATAGTCATTTATGTAACTGTGTATTTACCTATTTGATATGCCACCCATAAGATTATATGATGCTAGAGGCAAGAAGTGCAAGCACAAATCTTTATCCATGAAGAAAATCTTTATTTCGTTAGCGAATAGTTTACTGTTCATTTTCCTCAATAGATGGCCCCACTGTGCTTTGTTTATGGTTTGACGGTGATGGCAACATTCAAATGCAGTTATTGCCGAAATTCATTCATTATTTTGTTCATCTCATTATCCTCTACAATAAAAATCAACTAAGAAACTAATAGTGAAAATTATGAAGCTACGAATTTTCGGACATGAAAGTCACCGATCATAAAGTGCAGATTCTGAGAAGTTTAGTACTGTGTTCAGACTTACGAATGGGTAGGCTAACTCGGGAATGTAGGCTAAATGTGTTAAAGTACACTGTTTTAAAGAATTTTATACTATATAAAGTTATAAAATGATGAAGTTAAAATATATGAGTAATAAAATGATAAAAAGTAGTGTAAAAATATGAGTAATAAAATGATAAAAATTAGTGTCAGAACGTAGCTAGTAGTAGGCTAAGTTGGAAACTGGGCTATTTGTTTGTGGAATTACCTAAAGGCTTCATTTTTTAGGGATGTATTCTACATTCCAATGTCAGGCTGCAGATGGCTACGTATATTTATGAATTAAAAATACAATGAACATGCAACTTTTCCATGAATCTTTTAAAAAGTTGTACATTATTGTATCCAATAATATTGTATGTATTTCATGTTTTTAAAATACTAACAAGCGTTCAATGTTTTTGGTTTCAAAATCAGCTGATGGCGAATACGTTTTGTTTAGTTCGCCATGTTTACCATCAGAGCCAGAGTAGATAGTCCTTCGTGGAACCTTGGCATGTGGTTGTCTGAGCAGTTTTTGTCTTTGGGGGAGTAACCTGGGAAAATCTGCTAACAGACTTACCAGGTCAGGATTGTGTGACTGGAACTTTTGTAACACCTCCCTGATCATTCCTAGGGGTGGAAAGGCATAAAGTTCCATATGTGACCAGTCCAGAAGCATTGCATCCACTACACGTCACTGGGTCCAGCACTGGAGAGCAATAAAGTTGAAGCCGGTGATTTTTTGCGGTTGCAAATAAGTCAATCATTGACCCCACAACTTCCAAAGGTCTAGGCACACCGCTGGATCCAGAGTCCTTCTGTAGGGATGACCAGATTTTGCAGCGAGTTGGTCTGCTAACACATTCATCCTGCCCTGCACAACCTTGTCACTAGCTTTGTGTGATTCAAGTGGGCCCAGAGGAGAAGGTCTCTCACTGCTTTGCAGAGAGAGAAAGAGTAGGTCCCTCCTTGCTTGGCAATGTACGAGAGGGCTGCAGTGTTGTCCGAGTTTACTGCCACTATACAACCTTGGGCTTCTGGAGCAAAAGCTTGTAAACCTAGACTGATTGCAGTCAGCTCTTCAGGTTAATGTGCCAAGCCTTTTAAGCTGAGCTCCACATTTCCTGAGACTTCCCTGTTGCCCAGCAATACTCCCCAGCCTATGTCGAATGCGTCTGCAAACAGTTGAGCTCTGGGTTCAAAGGGGAAAGTGACTTCCTTCCAGGAGTCTTCTCTCTGATCTCCACCAAAGCAGATGTTGTTTGACTTCCAGTGAAATCGGGAACTTGAAGTCGTCTGAGAACTTTTTCCCGTTCCACTGGGACCAAAGGTAGAACTGAAGGATCCTCATATGAAGTCTGCCCAGCAAAACGAACTGTTTGATGGAAGATAAAGTTCCGAGCAGACTCATCCAATTTCTGGCAGAGCACTTTGGGAGAGATAGGAACTTGTCTACTGTGCAAAGACATGACTCTACTCTCTTCGGGGAGGGAAAAGCCTGAAAGAGAAGAGTCCAGAGTCATTCCCAAATACGCTATACATTGAGTGGGGACTATGTGGGATTTTCGCAGATTGATTAGAACCGAGTTCCTGAGCTAACTTCCAAGTCTTTTGTAGATCTCTAATGAAGCTTAGTTCTGTCACTGAGTGAGAAAATGAATCGTCCAGATAAAAGGCGATGTTGACCCCCATCAGATGTAGCCAACCCACCAGAGGAGCCAGAAGGCGAGTGAACACTTGGGGAGACCGTGTAGACAAACCGAAGCATAGGGCCCCGAAACTGAGATTTTATCTTTGAAGACAAATCTCAATTGCTTCCTTTTAAAAGAAGAGCCGACACCTTGTCAGCCAGAGTGAAATACTTCTCTGATCCAAGATAGTATGCCGTCAACGTAATGGGTTGCTTGACTAAGGGTGGATAGTTGACGAACAGAATAGAGTTATAACCACTCTCAGGACCTCTACCACCCATTGTTCTGCTCCTCTTTTGCTCAATTCTTGCCAGAAATGATGGAGTCTGGCATCTACTGCTGCATGAGAAAGACTGTTCTCATTGCTAGGGGTGGGCTTGGAGGAAGACTTCTTAATTGTTTTGAATGAAAAGTGGACATTTCCTCTTGACTTGGATTGCTGTCTCTGTTTGCTCCCACGAAAGGGTAACTGTTTGCAAGGGAGACGTAGACTTAGAACAAAAGCCAGATGATTGGGAGAGCAAATCCTGGGTTTGACTTCTGTAAATCAGAAGAGATCCCACTAATGACATCCTGAGAAAACAGGAATTCGCCAACCAGCGGTGAGAACAGAAGAGCTGATTTATGGACTGACGTAACTCCTTTGGCTATGAAGGAGCACCATAACTCAAGCTTCTTGAGAATGCACATCTTGAAGGTAGGAGTGATTTGGCGGGAACCGTCGCTAATGCCTCTGTTTTAAACACGAGATAATTCCTAAGAGGTCGGAAGAAACCGATGAAGAAATTGCTAAAAGAAGTGTCCTGAATTTGCTACCAAGGGAGCCAATAGTCCAGTCCATAAAACTAATAACTTCTAAAATCTTAAAAAGATTTAGGAGGTTGGTCAAAACTCAGCTGAAGAAAACCTGATTTTTGCCGCTGTGAAAGTTGATCTCTGAGAAGACTCAATAAGTCCTGAGAAGTCCCCTTGGGCGGAGGCAAAAACACCCAAAGAGCGAGACTCCCCAGTGAAATAATACGAATGTCTTCTCTTATTCAAGCAAGAAGGGGGGAAAGAGAAGATTCCTTTCCCTTGTGTTCTCTTTTTCTACTAGCAACTTTCAACCTCACCCCATAGCTTTCCTTGGTTGAAATAGAAAGCACTAACTGAGGGAGATCATGAAACACTGAAGAAACTTTACTCATCTGAAGAGTCGTATCTGGAGGGGGAGGAGTAACAATCTTGAAAAAGTTGGGATAACTTTTCAATAAAAATTGCAAAAGAGCTTCATATGCTGATGGCGGTCTAGAATCTTCTATAGCAATCTCTTTCTCTTCCGCAGAAGATACATAAGACAAGTGAGGGTCGGCCGCACCGACCGAAGGAGAAGACAAAATACGAAGAGCCACAGGCAGAATTAACGCTGCCAACGACTTCGGTTCAGGTGGAAAAGGGAGCTCTGCCCATAATGGGTGCTCCTGCGCCCCTGAAAGTCCATGCGTCGAAGTCTCAGGTGCCAATGGAGACCGTGGATCACGTCGAACACCTGCTTCCTACAGGAGGTAGGTATCAGGGTGTGCGGGAGGCCGGTGCTAGTGTTGCAGAGGAGCGTCGTCTTGGAGGGGCCAATGGGGATGTATTCCGAACGAAGGGTGGTAATGGCAGTCCAGTAGGCTGGTACTTTGGGGTCGGAGACTTGCTAACGCACTATGACCTCGTAGTCTACACTGAGGTGAAGGGAGTTTATCTTGACCCTCGAGAGAGCGCCAGTTACTGGGTTTCTTCCGCCGGGGATGTATTCAATGGAGCAACCGAACTTGATGGCCATGAGGTGACGTTGCTGCCTTGTGGACCAAGCATCGCCCACCTTGACAAAGGCGTGGACCAGCGGCTGATGGTCCATCCTTATGGTGAATGGGACACCTTCCAGAAGATACTTAAAGTGGCGAACAGCCTGGTATACAGCAAGATCATGGTCGAAGGTGCTGAAGCATGTCTCCGCGGGTTTCAGCTTCCTACTGAAGAAGGCTAGCGGCGTGGGGACCCTGTTGACCAGCTGTTCCAGGATGGCGCTGCATACGATGTTGCTGGCATCGGTAGTGGGTGTCAGGGGCGCGTCAGGGTCCTTGTGAGCCAGGGTGGTGGCTCTGCTGAGGGAAGACTTGGTGCGGTCAAAGGCGTGCTGATGGTCTTCTCCCCACGTCAGCTTCTTTGATTTGCCCTTCAGAACCTTGGTCAAAGGGCACATGGTGCAGGCGATGTCTGGGACGAACCTTTGGTAATAGTTCACCATCCTGATGAACTCTTGGAGGGCCTTGACGGTTGTTGGTGTCAGGAACTTCTCCACTGCCGCCACCTTTAATGCCATGGGACGAATTCCTGCTGGGGTGATCTTGTGGCCGAGGAAATCCACATTCTCTGCACTGAGGTGCACTTATCAAAACGAACGACAAGTCTGTTTTCCTACAGGCGCTTGAGGCTGGCCTGGACGTGGTTCAGGTACTCCTCCAGCGATCTGGAAAATATAAGGATATCGTCCACATAGCAGACGCAGAAAAGCAAATCGCCAAGGATGCTGTCCATGAGGCGTTGGAAGGTGGCTCCGGCATTCTGCAGGCCAAAGGTGGAGAAGGCGAACAAGAAGGATCCGAAGGGCGTAATGATCGCTGTCTTCGGGATGTCATCGGGATGGACAGGAACCTGAAAGTACAATTCTAAGAGATCAATTTTGGAGAAGATCTTGGCTCCATGGAGAGGCCCAGCGAAGTCCTGCATATTCGGCAGGGATAGCTATCGGGCGTGGTGACGAGGTTCAGGTGATGGTAGTTACCGCAAGGCCTCCACTTACCATCTGCCTTCTTCACCACGTGGATGGGGGACGGCCACGGGCTCGTGGCTTTGCTGCAGATACCCACCTTCTCCAGGAGCTTCGGTGGGAGGCGGTGGAACTTGGTGTATGTCAGGGGCCCTTGGTGTCGATATAGTGATATACACCATGCTTGGGCATGGCCCTGGCCACCTGGCGAAGCTCAGGGTGGAAGACGTCCAGGAACTCTTGTAGGAGGGAAGCGTATCTGTGGGAGAAAAGAGCCGATGGTGGGCGCCCTGGGTCCTGCGGCGAGTGGGCGGAAGAGGCAGGTCTTGGTGTCAAGGTGGCATTGGAGGGCTACGTTTACTAAGAGCCCATGGTGGGCTAAGAAGTCCAACCCCAGGAGAGGAGTCCGTACATCAGCAATGACAAAGGGCCAGGTGTAGGTCCGGCCCAGGAACGCAATGGTCTTGGTCCTGGTGCCATAAGAGCAGATAGGTTTGTTTTTTATTTGTATGGAGTTTTTACGTTGCATGGAACCAGTGGTTATTCAGCAACAGGACCAACAGCTTTACATGACGTCCGAACCACATTGAGAGTGAACTTCTATCACCAGAAATACACATTTCTAACACCTCAATGGAATGCCCGAGAATCGAACTCACGGCCACCGAGGTGGTAGTAGGCCAAAACCATACCAACCACCACACTTAAGCGCAGATGGGGTTCCATTGGCAGCTACGAGGGTAGTCAGGGTGTCCAGGAAGAGGCTGCGATCCTCTGCTGACTGAGGGAACACCGACTGCATGGCACCAGTGTCGACCAATATCCTGTGGACGGAGATGATGTCTGACGTAAAATCCTCTGGGGTGGGACTTCGTTATTGCCGCTGCCAGGGGAAGCGGCGTTGGGTGCCGCCTCCTTCGTCTTCTTGAAGGCGTGAAGGAGCAGGGGGACTGGCACTGCTTTGCCTCACTCCCAAACTTGGGGTAGAAGTGGCACTAGCTGATGTCCCGGCAGGGCTGTGGGGTTCTCCTCCTCAGGTGCTGCATTGATCCCGGCCTCCCCGAACTTCTCCTGCTGCAGGCTGTTGGCTGACGGTGAGAAGGCGAGTCTTACAGCCTGGGTGGCGGTGTACAGGCTGTGGGCCTGCTCCACCAGGCTCTCCATATCCTGGTCGTCTGCATAGGGGATCTGGCTGCATACCTGTGGTGAGAGCTGGCGAAGGAAGAGCTACTTCCGGAAGTCTACCTCCTTCCAGCAGCCTAGGGGGGCCACATCTGGCAGCAGTACCAGGTCTTGGAGCGTATGCCTGGCTAGTCTTGGGTCACTGGTGGTCATTGGGCTGGCCACAAGGTCGAAGATGCGGGCAGCCCCCTCGGGGACCTGGAGGGAGAAAGCCTGAATGAGCTGCATCTTTAGGCCCTTGTAGGGCAGCTCCCCGGGCTGGCTGTGCATCCATGGGGCGAGGCGGTGAAAAACGTCCTCCAGGAAGGCTCCAGCGATGAGGTCCGCCTTGACACCGTCCCTGGTGATGCCGTGGATCCGGAACTGGATCTCAGCCCAGTATAGCCAGGTTGCGACACCCTGTCTGGAGAAGGGTGGCAGCTGGATGGAGTGGGGCTCTGGCGGCGCGGTGGCGGCAATCGAGGAACCACTTGAGGTGGGCATGGATCGAGCGGCAGGTTGGGGTGGCGACGGGCATCTCCTGATTTCGAGGAGAGTTCTCCGAGTCTGACATCTCACACTTACTGTCGACAGATGTCGTAAATGGTGGGCCAAATCATGAAGATGAATGCCAAAATACTCCGCTAATGGCGTTGTGGTCGACCGCAGACAGGAATTCCGGAAAACCTAAACTAAACGCTGTAATGAGTCCGCTAAAGGTTTTCTGGGCTTGGGCTGAGGGCCACTACTGTCCTAAATCCAGGAAGTTACCAGTTGTGAAGACTGAGTCAAACAAGTAGAGAGATCTAACTAACTTTATTCTGCAGAGAAGCTATACATAAGGCGGTATGTGGACAGAAACATAGCGTCTGTCACACATGCATGAACAAACATAAACAAAAAGGGACAGAGCCCCCACTGTGATTGTTTCTTCACAGCTGAAAATACACATATATTTTGGTGTAAAAGAAACGTATTTACAGGATGTGTACAATGGCAGAAAGGCCGTGAATCAATCTATATTTTAGCTTATAATAAGAAAAGGACATGTAACAAGATAAAAAGGTATTTACGAGGATGGGTGGACATTCAGTATGAATGTCATAATTACAAACCTATCATCGTGCACTGAGGGATTCTGGGTCTTAGCCACGAATTCCAGGACAAATTCGAAGGACACTGACCCCCAACCCCTGGTATGCTTCACATCATAGCTCAGGCCGTGTAGCTCCCCCACTCTCTTCGAAGAAGCCAAGAACAGGAGGAAAACCTTTTTGAGTGTCAAGCTCCTGTCTGATGGACGACACAAAGGCTCATAAGGAGCTTTAGTGAAACTTCTCAAGACCAAGGAAAGATCCCAAATTGGGGGCTTGAGCTCTCTAGGAGAACACGACTGCTCAAATCCCTTAACTAGCAAGGAAAGTTCCCAGGATGAGATGTTGATACTTATAAGACCTTACACTAAACTCAGGGCCGCCCTGTAGCCTCTAATGGCAGAAAAAGACAAACCTTTCTCATCCCTGAGGAAGACCAAAAAGTCTGCTATGTGCTGAATAGAGGTTCCAAGTGGAGAAAACCCCCATTTATGACACCAGTCACAGTAATCGCCCATTTGCCTTGGTAAACGGCAGAGGTAGACTTTCTAAGACTGCTGGACATGTGCCCTGCTGTCCTCTGAGAAAAGCCTCTCACTTGTAGGAGATACTTGATAGCCTCCAACTGTGAAGAGACAGGGATTCTACTGGCTGATGTAATCTTTCTACATGTGGCTGACAAAGAAGATGCCACCAAGGGGGAATCTCCCTTAACAACGACAGCAGATCTTGAAACCATTCCACCTGCGGCTACAGAGAGGCTACCAAAGTCATCCTGAGACTCTGAACTCATCAACTTGTTCAGGATTTAACAGATCAAGCAAAACAGAGGGAAGTCATACATCTTCAGGCTGTCCTACGGATGTTGGAACACATCCTCCGCTTACGCCAGGTGGATCCGGAACCACTGGACATAATATCTCCAGTTTCCTGTTACACACAGTCGCAAAGAAGTCTAGCATGGGTCTCCTCCAAACCTGGAAGAGCCTGTCTGCAACAGCCTGATGAAGAGACCATTCTGTGTCTAGGATCTGATCCCGATGACTGAGCTTGTCCGCGACCACATTCCTTCTGCCTGGGATATACCTGGCTGAGAGCTTTACCAAATTGCGGGACCTGCTTGTTCACATAAGCGACCACCGTGCTGTTGTCTGACATGAGAACAACAGAATGACCCTCTACTCTCTCCCAAAATTCCTTCAGACCCAGAAAGGCTGCCTTTAACTCTAAGACATTGATATGCTGTTGTTTGTTCTCCAAACTCCAAACGCCTGAAGTAACGAAGCTGCCTAAATGAGCACCCCAACCTGCGAGGGAGGCATCTGAAAACAGAAGGAAGTCCAGGGGAAGAGAACGCAGAGGAACACCCTTCAAGAAATTCCGGTCATCCAACCACCAACAAAGGTCTTCTCTCACTTCCAGGGACGGAGGCACCCTTATTAGGGGCGCGTACCCCGCCAGAGACCAGAATTCCCTTAGTCTCCATTGAGGAGACCGAAGATGAAGTCGCCCATAATGGACCAGCTCTGGAAGACAAAATTCCCAGACGAACCTGCCACTGATGAGCTGACTGATGTGGTTACGATAGGAAGCTGCATGCCACTACTCGCAACTTCTCCAACCTCTGATCTGATGGGAAAACTCTTGAGACTGCTGTACTGATGACCATGCCCACATAGAGAATCCTTCGACTGGGTATGAGGTTTGACTTCTCTTGGTTTACCATGATGCCAAGTTCCAGACAAAACCGAAGCAGACAATCTCTGTCCTGGAGCAGCTCCTCTCTGGAACCTGCTAAGACCAACCAATCGTCGAGGTGCCTCAGCAAATGGATCCCCTGAGCACGGGTCCAACTTGAGACGAGAGAGAAGACCCTTGTGAACACCTAAGGGGATGTGGTCAACCCAAAGCACAGGACTTTGAACTCGAAGACCTTGTCTCCAAGAGAGAAGCGAAGGAACTTCTTGGATGACGGATGAATAGGGATCTGGAAATATGCATCCTTTAGATCTATCGACAGCATGAAGTCACTTTCCCTCACAGCTACCAACACCGATTGCGGGTCTCCATTTTGAGCTTCGTCTTCCTGATGAAATGATTCAAGATGGATTAGTCGATCACAGGTCTACATCCCCCTGATGCCTTGGGGGCCAAGATGATGTGACTGTAAAACCCCGAAGACGGACGCACCCCTTCCTCTATTGCACCTTTGTCCAGCATCTTCTGTACTTCCTCCTGGAGAGTCAAGACTTCAGAGAATTAGGGGGATACACCTGTGATCGACAGTAGGGGGACTGGTAGCGTTCACCAACGCGGTGAGACCAAGCACTGTCCTTACAATGCGTCATGGTCCCAGAAACAGCCGAAACTGTTCCTGGGGACCTGGGGGACCTCCTCCCAGTCTTGCCTCGTGTACGGTCAGATGGGACCGTCATGTCTACCCTGGGTACCGGGCGATTGCTAGGCTAGTGACCACCAGTCTGGCGAGTCCCCTGGGCGACTCTTACCATCCTTCCACCCTGTGCCTGGGGTCTGGTGGTGAGTGTACCCAGAGGCCTGGACCCTTGCTGCACTCACCAGCAGGTGACTGTACACTTGGTAATGCTTGCTGGTGAGCGACCAAGATGGTTCCTGGTCCAGAGGTGGAACCTCTAGAGCTAGGAGCAGAGGTACCAGCGGTGGCTGGTACTTCTACAGTCCCTGTCTTTCTCTTCCCTGGGGAAGGAGAGATGGGCCCTGTTCCCGAAGGAACAGGAGGACCAGCAGAAGGCCCGCCTGTCTCACCGGGACGATGAGACAAACCCTTAGAAGTCTCTGTGCGAGATTTCTTGTTGGGGGGGGGGGGGGGGGGGGAGGGGGGGGGGAAAGACCTCCTTCTTCCTCGGATGGGAGCCTTGGAAGGAGAAGTGGACAAGGTGGCAGAAGAACGATGACGAAGACGAAAAAGATGCACGGACAACACCTTCCTCTTCTTCTCCAACTTCCTCACGACAGCAGAGGGTTCTCCCATCCAAGACGGGGCTGCAGCGGCTGCCAAAGCAGCAGGCCCCGGTTCGACCAGGAAGGAGGACTGACGGAGCAGCAGTGGAGAGAACGCGCCCTTCCCCGAGGAAGGTTACAAAACTCTCTTATGGCAGGCAAAGTGTCCTGCCACCACCAAGACTGGTGCGTCGCAGGAACGTAACGTCGTCTGGGTGAGGCTGAGCATGCACCTGCCTGGAGAGAGCCGATACCGTCCTCCGACTCGTCCAAGTCCTCGTCGAGGCTGAAACCTCTCAAGAGAACTGGATGGGGAGCCTCCTACCGGTCCTCTCGCGCACGGTCCTGTGGGACCGTCACGTCAACCCTGGGAACCGAGCAATCACCGTGAGAGCGATCACCGGCAAGGTGCGAGTCACCTGAGCGACTTGCTCCTTTCTTCCACCCTGTGCCCGAGTCATGACGGTGAGCGGACTCAGAGTCAACGACTCTGGATGCACACGAATCCGAAGATTACATGCACTCAGAGACTTGCGAATGAGCGCCCAACAAGGAACTAGTCTTAGGGGCAGAACCTCTAGGACTAGCAGCAGAATTGCGAACCGAAGTTAGCGCTTCTACAGCTCCTGACACGCTAGGCCCTAGGGACAGCATGACAGTCCCCATTCCTGAAGGAGTGGGAGAGCCAGTAGAAGACCCAACTACCCCCTCAGTTTATGAGACAGACCCAGAAGTCCCGTGACAAGACTTCTTAGGGGGGGAGACTACCTTCTCCCTTTAAGGTAAGGAGCCTTAGGAGTTGAAGGGGTAGAGACTGATGAAAATATGATCTTGAAGAGGAGGATGGCGACACTTGATGAACTATCTTCTTCTTTGATTCTCCAAATTCTGCAAGACTTATACCATCAGGAATAGTTAATCATCACAGGGCAGCGGTGAAAGCTTCGTCCAGTGATGTAACTCCAGGGTAGTAGTGGTAAATTAATATGATTACCAGCAGGGGATCAGTACACACACTCCGAGGATCAGTATCACAACATGCTACAAGTCACAGGTACAATTCCAAGGTTAGGATAACCAATATGAAGAGCTATCCAACCAATACTGCTGTAACCATAATCACCACTGTTAGTGAGAGGAGATCCCCCAAACACCAACACCACACGCTCCCTCTTCTACCTTCGTCCGGAGTTAGTGAAAGGATGAAGAGAAAATTACCAGAAAAAACAAAACAAGGATCAAACCTCTGAAGTTCCCCTAAGTAATTCCCAAAGCGTAAGCGTAATTTCGGTTGAATACATGTCTCGTTACACACACTCGAGGATCAATATCACTCACGTTAAATACGTCTTATCCTCACATTAAATGCATATATCATCCTTCCGTCAAGGGCAAAAGTATGTAAATAATGATGTTGGCATACCTTGCTACCGACCCTTAACACAAAGCAGAAAGGTGGCTATAAGGCTATCACAAAAAGCAGGCTTGCATATTAATTGAATTTAATATTAATATCAAACACAGTATATTTAAAAAACAAAATAAACAAGAAAGATCCCACCGGGAAATGATCAACGCTAGTCAGCAAGAGCTCACACTCACACACACACATCTTCATCGGAAGACGGCTGAAGGCAAAGTGAAGTGTTTACATCCGCAGGCTGGCCTACCCGCCTGCCACACGGTACTTACTACCTAACCAGCTTGTTCAAAAATTTAACAGCCGTAATTCCAGCTACGCCGAAAGTAATTCCTTATGTAAAAGACAGAGGATTTGTATATCGTGTAGGAACAAATATCCTATTGTTAAGACCAAAGGTTTGTTTGCATATGACAGAGTGATCATTCTTATTCATCAATCTACCTAAAGTATAGATAAGAGGGGAAAGGAAGGCAGTTTTTTACTGAAACAATGCAAGGAGGTGAGGAGCTTGAGCCAATGAATGTTGAAGGTTCTGATGATGGTAGTGTCGTAAATAATATGAACTTAGGCACTCTATAACTACCATCACCAAGACCACTTGCTAACCACATAACTTTTAGGGAAAAGGGAGCCAAAGGAAACAATACACACTGGATTAAAGCCTTGGCATCCTACCTAAGTAAAATACTATACTGGTTTGGAAGCAGTCCTGGCAAAGAGACATTCATTCCAGGAATCAAAAATTCTCCTGAAAAATCTTCAGTCTTGACATGCATAAAATCAATATACTAGGTAATAATGTATAGACTAGGTAATAATGTATAGAAGTTTTTGGATCAGAATACCTACCTTCAATTCCAATGTGTTTGAGATGAAGTTTCTGGGTACAATATGTATTTAGATGATATTTCTATAATTTATAAGCATGATGGTGTTTGTTTGAGTGAATTCTAACAAGTCAGTAACTTAAGACCCATTATCAAACTGACAACTGAAATGAAGAAAACAGAAAAATTAGCCTTTTTAGATAATGTTCCAATGGTAAATAAAAAAATTTCTTTTGGAGTTTATCACAAAAATACTGTACCGATAAAGAAACGTATGCACATAATCCTTACTTTCAAAACAGATTAAGGTAACCTTTTTAGCAAAGCTTTTCAAATTCTGACAGTAAATCATAGATGCCAAAATCAAACATATTTTTGATATTTTGATAATATCTGGATATAATTATTCCACCTCATATCCGAGCTATTCCTTTACAAAGGTTATTAGCCTCCGGTTTCTCAGAGTACATGTATTAGGGCTTGTGCCTTGTATGATAAGGCGCCCTATGAGGTAATGTTAGACTAGCGATAATCTTACGCTAAGTCGGTTGGTATTGCACTTCCATCTTCAATGGAGTGTCTGGGGGTTTGTAGATCATTTACGAAGTCGGTATTATCTTGTTGGTTATTACGACGATGTGTTAAACTCATGGTGAGGAGGTTCTTGTAGAAAACACGAAATATAAAACTATATGTATTCTTCTGAAGTTTTACATGCTGAAGATCAGATATGATTGTACAAGTCTTCTAATAACGATAGCTTGATCGCTTCTGCCAATGATGATGGCTAATCCTATTCCTCTACATGATAAAGCTTAGGTAAAGAGGTACAGGTCTTCTAATGACGATAGCTAACTCTGTTCTCCTGTCTACCATCTCTGTTACAAGTTATGAAGGAGCAGACAGTAGTTCGAACATATGAACATACATACAAATGACATAGTTTCATACGAACACACAATCAAATGAGACACGTACAGATCACGTAGGCCGTTTGAATCATAGGTCGGGGGTAGTTGTCTCAAGCAGGGAGCTTGGATGTTTCAAAACAAATGAATGACCACAGATGATGGCATGTCAACTTAGCCTACATACTTATTGTATACGTCATCTTTAGCGTCTCTAGTCTGATCACATTCCTGCAAGCAATCTTTTATATATATGGACTTAATATTCCATATTTTATTATGTAAACACTTACATCAGCTCGGTCAGCTACCAAAACCACCACTGAATATTACTCAAACTTGACTTGCATTTGACTTATAGGAGTGTGATACAGACACTATGTGAATATATATATAAGTAAATAAAAATTCATGGTAATAACATGAATTGATTCAGTAGTAAAATATAAAACAATGATATTGGTAAATAATAGTGATCACGATATATAATGATACAGTTTTTTTCACTTCATCTCATTAAGATACATATGCTACAGAAAATACTAATGTACTCTGACAATTGCATAGAATGAAGATTAACATGATAAAAAATCATATTTTAACTGATAAAAATTTCATATATGAATTGATAAAATTATTAATGTTTATGCTAACTGTTATATATCTGATTCATTAATCAATATACTAACTCATATAAACTGCGAGTATTGGTATGATAAAGGTAACAGATTGATTATAGGCTACCTGATTTGTTTATACATATGTATAGGATTCATAAAATTATGATTAATATATGTGCACTTTAAATAAATTCCTATTGTACACACAAAGATTATTTCGATTCCCGTTATTTTGACATTATTTAAATAGATTCCTATTGCGTACACACAAAGATATATTTCGATTCCGTTATTTATGATCATTTATATATAGATTCCTAGTGCGTACACGCAAAAAATATATTTCGATTCTGTTATTTATGATCATTTATATATAGGACATGATACTTTATATATATAGGATGCATGACCGAGGTTATACTACTTCACTTTTAACTAACGGTTCGAACAACCTTTTCGACCATTACACAGTTCCAGACAACCACCTATAGCCCAATGAAACGGCCTATTTTCACAGGGTTAAAACAAGGGGAAAATTTGCCTGGGCGGGTCCAACGTTCTATTTTTGCGCTCATACTTATTCTCTGCATCCTAAGCTACACGATTACGTTCGCGATGAATAAAAAAAAACATCCCCAGCACGAGTCCTTCGCCAGCAAAGTAGAGTTGAATATCCTTCGGCGGGTCGTAATTGTCGGAAGTAATGTCCCCTTTCGTAGTCGATTCCGACAGCCGCCGGAGCATTCCGCATTAAAACGAGATTAACGACGAGATACGGTGTCGGTCGAAGAAGTCCATGAAATTCCTTTCACATTGTAGGCGGTTATTACTTGACTGTAGTCGTCCGCTGCAACGAACGATTTTTTGAAGTTGCGATGTGAAACTCTCGTACTGCAGGATACTGTAACCAGGTTCCATTAATCAGCCTGCAAGTGAAATTATACTTGTCACAAGGGGCAAAGTAAATTCAGACGACATCCAAATACAGGGGGGGAGAGAGCCATTTAGACCAGACGTAACCCACATGAATTCGCTGATATTTTGGAATTCAAAAGAATCCGCTGTACAAACCTTTTTTTATCCATGGCATTAACATGAGTGAACCTATCCAGGTCTATGATGACTTGTAAAAATATCCATAATTATAAAAAATAAATAGATATCATTACGAATCTCAAGAAAATTCGATATTACTGGTAGTAAGTACTAGACAAAGTAAGTGGAAAACGGAGCTAATTGTAAGATTGCCAGGCAACATAAGAGTCAAAGAGAAGATTAATCATGATTCTATGTGCCCTAACAAAAGTTTCATATTCAATTTTCTCGTGCGCATCCTCTGAGGTTAACTTTTAAAACATTATTAATAGGTAGGAGATGCAACGAAAAACCCACTATGTAACTAATTTCTATATAAACTTTGGGTTTTCAAGAAAATGTAACATTTTCCCATGAATGTGATTTACCTGGATTGTAATAAGCTAATGTTGCAAGTAAATAATCCATATCCATATCGTGATACTTCTAAATGTCTATGAGGTTCAGAAAAATTAATTCATTTTGATGTTATAGAAATTCTATTTCCTTATTTTGTTTATTAATTTTAAAATGATTGCAAGTTGCATTCCGCATTACCGATAGACACTTGTACCTAACGTCTGCCTTGCCCATGAGAAGTTCGGGCTAAGCATTCCTTTCTCCAGTCAATCTGCTTTTGCAAGCAGAGACGACACACAGATGAAGCCTGTGTAAGCAGATTATTGAGGTTAAAAGGAACAAATGCTGATACGGCAATGATGACGTCGTCACTTGGCAGGAGATTGCTCTCAGCCAGCTAAGAGTTACGTTACTTGCTGTAATAAATACGACTTTAGGATAATTTTTGTTTTTTAATACTCGACCCACATGAGAAGTGTGCAAGGGTCTGAAAAAAAAACAGTACCAAAATTGAACAATATATTAGTTTCATGTTGGAAAACTGCATGATTATGTTAAATTAAATATTCCTTATTGAAACTAATGAAAAAGGTTTCCATACAAATTCTATATATATTATTAGCCCTGTATAAGATTCATATAGGATTATTCCATAGATAAGATTTTCACTTCTAGACTTCCTGACTTTTAAAATCTCTTTTATTTTATTTTATTTATTTATTTATTTATTATTATTATTATTTTTTTTTTTTTTTTTCATTGACTACGAATATATATTACCGGGACAGACACTTGTACCTAACGTCTGCCTTGCCCATGAGAAGTTTCGGGCTAAGCATTCCTTTCTCCAGTCAATCTGCTTTTGCAAGCAGAGACGACACACAGATGAAGCCTGTGTAAGCAGATTATTGAGGTTAAAAGGAACAAATGCTGATACGGCAATGATGACGTCGTCACTTGGCAGGAGATTGCTCTCAGCCAGCTAAGAGTTACGTTACTTGCTGTAATAAATACGACTTAGGATAAATTTTTTGTTTTTTAATACTCGACCACATGAGAAGAATGTCTGAAAAAAAAACAGTACCAAAATTGAACAATATATTAGTTTCATGTTGGAAAACTGCATGATTATGTTAAATTAAATATTCCTTATTGAAACTAATGAAAGGTTTCCATACAAATTCTATATATTATTAGCCCTGTATAAGATTCATATAGGATTATTCCATAGATAAGATTTTCACTTCTAGGACTTCCTGAACTTTATTTTAAAATCTTTTATTTTATTTATTTATTTATTTATTTATTTATTATTATTATTTTTTTTTTTTTTTTTCATTGACTATGAATATATATTACCGGGACAGACAATATGTCAGTAGGTTTTGATATTGTGTTTGAACTTTTAGCTTATTTGTCATTACTAAAGCGTTATTGATTTTATCGTGATTCCTTTTTTATTATAATTTGTAACCCTTCCGACTTCTTACGGAGTGTATTATATTGACTCCACTTGTATCCATATTTATTTTATTTTTTTTATATTTATTTATTCTATATATATTTTTTTATATATATTTGATAAATTAATGGTTGGCTTGAATATGTGGAAAAGTGTTCTAGCGGCGTACCGTATAAGGCTACTTGCGGCATCAATTCTATAGATACAAGATATAAAGATAAAGGTATTTAAAACCGCGAGAACCGCTATAATCCAGTTCGGATCCAATATCACGAGTTGTAACTCGTAAGACATTGACACTTCCTATTTAATTATCCGTTATTCTACCAAACCGATTGACTGGGTGATAAAATATATTATTGGTTTTCTTAATGGATAGGAATTCACACAACGTGTTATGGAGATTATTATTGATTTACACCACCCGAGTCACAGATTATTATGTGTTGAATTCCATTTTACGTGATTTAGCACTCATAAATATTCCTAACGCACTCAATTGCGGTGTTTGTTTTTAGTGCTATTAATTCTATATAACGTGTCAAGGAACTATTAACCACTAAGAAGTGTTCATTCCCTCTGTCAGACTCATAATTCTGTTAATAATTCTACGTATTTTCTTTCAAGGATTGATTTTGCACAGGATAGGCCCTTAACTGACAGGTGTCTTAGTGTGTCCCTTGTTTTCATGACACGTGTTACAATCAGTTATGTGCTTTTTATATCTGTAAGCATTGTAGGCCAGTAAAATAGTGATTTGGCTTTCTGTGACATAATAAGGAACCCTGGATGACGGAATGCAACCAGTTTTATGGACAATTGGTATGAAAGAGATTATTACTACTACCTGGTCGTTAGTCATCTGCTGTGTTCTTCGGGGTTTTCCCTCGTCACGGACCTACATATAATATTACATTTGATTACATTATTCTGATACACATACTTTAAATATACTTGTGCTTTAGGGTTTCTGCTCGAAGTGTTTATTGTTTTTGCTTAGCCGCTGACCGTGTTTCCGTTCGAAGTGTTTATTGTTTTGGTTATGTCTGTTGACTCTTGCTTTGTTCAGTTTGTAACAGTTCTGCGCTCCAACCCAGATATTCAATGCTCGCGATCTCTTGGGTTAAAGAATTTCCTTGTTTAGATACGGTTTTAACAATAGGCACGGATGTTTCTATATCTTTTAGTCCAATTAATGGTTCTTTGCTGTATGGTGCGGGATTGCGGGATAATGCGTCAGCTATGATATTTGCTTTCCCCAGGTAGATATCTTATCTTGGCTCCAAAGACCTGAATGATCATTTGTCACCGAGTTCCTTTTGGACTGTGATTAAAGCCTTTGAAAAACTCGGTAAGTGACTTATACTCAGTGAGGACTTTAACAGGATAGCCGTAGATTATGAACTTGAAATGTACTAGTGAGTTAAAGATACCTAGCCCTTCCTTGCCTATTACTGCATATTTACTTTCAGAGGGCTTTAGTTTACGTGAATAAAAAGCTATAGGGAAGAACTGTTTATCATATTACTGAAGTAATACCCTCTTACCCCTTGGTCTGAGGCGTCTGTTGCAAAAAAAAAAAAATTCCTTATTTAAATCAGGGATTTTTAAGTTAGGTAAGCTGCATTATTCCGCTCCGTTTTAAGATATCGAACGCCTGTAGATGCTTTTTAGACCATAATAAATCTACGCTCTTCTTCGTAAGATCTGTTAAAGGAGCTGTCATGATTGAAGAGTTACATATTTACATACGATTGTAATACCCACTAAAGCGCAAAAGTGCTGTATCCCCCTTTTACGTTAATAAGTACCGGAAAGTTATGAATAGCCGACACCTTACCATGGACTACTTTAAGACCTTGACTAGACACATAAAACCTAAATAAACATGTTCGGTTTTTAAAAACTCACATTTAGATATTTTACTCTGAGATTATTTGTCATTTGTCTCTGTAGCACTAGCTCTAGTTTTATGTGAATGTACTTCTAAGGTATTAGAAAGATTACACGATCAACCATATAAGCATGTAGGGTATCCCTTAAAAGTCTTCCAAACACTATATTATAATTGGGGCGCAACGTAAGCCGGAGGCATACGTAAAAATTGATAATGTCCCCTGAGTGTGCTGAAAACGGTATATGAGGTACAATCACTTAGGTAATGGTATCAGGTAAAAGCCTTTTAAGTAAGTCCAAGCTGTGGTGAAAAATTTATTCTAACCTAACAGAGATAAGATGTCGTCGGTACCTGGCACTGGAAACTATCGGAGTCGTTTCCTTGTTAAGCGACAGAAATCTACGCAGATACGCCAAGTCCGATCTTTTATGGCATGAAGTTTTGAGGGAAAATTATATGGGCTATTTGATTTCCTAATGGCTCCTATTACTAATATTTCAACTTCGTCATTTATCTCTATTTTGAAATTGAAATTGCAGTGAGAGTCTATACAAAGGTACGTATATAGCTTTATGTTTGTCCTTAGACCGTATTTTGTGTTAAATTACATCCGTTTTTCCCAGAGATCACTCGCTAGTGGAGAAACTTCCTGGTATTCAGGTAAAAGATAAAAAAAAAAATTTCTGCTGAATCACCTCTGCTTGAATGACTTTACTGATATTACTTTAGATAGAATTATCAGAGAGATTTCATCCACGAACTGGTTGGGCGGGATTAAAGAAATTAGCAACAATAAAAGAAATGGCGATAAATTTATATGTATAGGTTTTTGTGGATTACTATATTAACTTGTTTGCAGCGAGTCAACCGTGTCTAGGGCTTTGTTCGCGGAAATCGTTATATTCAGTGTCGGGAAGGATTAAAATTTCATTTCCCAGCAAAGTCTTTTTACACGCACTAAGACATTCGAGGGTGCATGCTTCTCGAGATTTTGCGTGCAAAGTGCGACTGCGGTTGTGGGAGAATTCTGTTGGGTCATTTGAACAATGTTACGATTTATGAGACAAATGTATAGTTCCTTTATATAAGTTATTATTTGATTAACTGTCTCATTTTTGTTCAAAAACGGATTTTAATATGTTTGAAGGTTTATAGGATTTCCCTTTGATAAACACGCCTTATTTTGCAGGGTGTAAGATAATATTTTGTATACCCCTAGATGAATCTTACAATTACACTAGATACAGATCAATGTGTTTTAAATAACTATAGAGGTATCTGTAAGCGCTCGCCTTATCCGGACTTCTCATTGAGGAAGTTCGAACAACAGACGGTGAGTCCGTAAATACAGGATATTACGTGTACTAAAGAAATAAAACAAGATATTCTAATTTTTACGGCGCGTACAGTCGGGCTTTATCCACCACTACTTATAATAACTTACGTATTAAAAAAAAAAAAAAAACGAAAACCTGCTCTGATTACTTTATACGGTCGTGTGTTTCATAGGAAAAAATCCTTTTTAATTCAAAAAGATATCGGTATGTATGAACCAACATCGCTTTTCCCCACTCTGCTAGAGTCGCTTATTGTATGGAATTTGCTATGCTTTGAACACTTCGGCAGTTTTTTGACTGACCCTTGACCGCTTGACTAAGGTGACACAGTCACCGAGTTTGCTTGTTTGATTCTGAACGGGCTACTGTTTCTATTTTTTTTTTTTGTAATAATTAAGATCCTTCTCTTTATTACCATCGGCAACGTATTGTGTGTTTTTAGCACTATGTTGCTGGTTACGTATAAAGCAATGAATGACGAACTATTAGGAACTGAGCGATTACTAATAAGACAAGGTTATCACTACTGCATTCAATATTAACTGTTTGTACTTCATTCTTTGCTAAAATTTGAAATAGTGAGGGATCCTGGTCAGCGCATTTAGCCTGATGAAAGTTTTTTACAGACATGTTATTCCTTGCAATCCAGCCATATTTTTAAAGTTAAGTTGAGTCATTGAGGTTCGATATTTTATATAACTCAAAAAACTCAAGGCTAAAACTGCGATCGGGACTTTGCAAAGGAGCATTTATTGTCATGACCCGAAATAGTGTTACCTATAATTTATCTAGATTTGTACGGGTGTTCCACTTGTTTTTTGTGTGTTTTCTAATCACTACGGTGCCTTAACGACCCTATCCATGCATCTGTATAAATACAGACGTCCACTGCGTAAACGCATATTCACTGTTTAATATGATTTGTTACGTAAGGGATTAATAATCACCCAAAATGATAAAATTAAACATAGTATATGATTATGATATTCAGTAGAACTTCTGGAAACAGACACTCAAAGATAAAAAGCTCGCAGTAGCGAAATCTCAATGATGTAGATAATTTCTGTAAAAAAGTTAAGATTAAGAATTTCTCGTAACTTCAGCCACAGGAATAACGAAATTCGACCTGCAAAGGAAACACTCAAAAGTTACTCCAAATGAATAAAAAACTTGTACTTAGTTTGCTTTTGTGGGAAGTCACGGTGTTCCGATAACGACACACGGCCTTGGTCCTCCTTCTCTATTTAAGCGGATGACCTGGTTTGGCTTCAGTTTTTTTTTTTTTTCCCCGTGGCGCGTTGTTTCGATGATTCGAGCCCCTGAAAGATCCGATGCTGCAGACGCGTTTCGGTTTGTTTCTTTGGAGTGCCGGAAACGCTCACTAACGATGTTTTTCTTGAATGATTCTAATGAGAGACGAAGCTTGCGTTGTCGTAGGAAAAAGGACACGTCGGTTTTGTTTCTTGAAGTTATTCACTAACGATGATACTAAGTTGCTTGAAGAATCTCTTGCTTTCGTCGTCGTTAAAGAATTCTTGTTGTTTTCTGAAGTCGCTCACTAACGATGATACTATGTTGCTTGAAGAATCTGCTGCTTCCGTCGTCGTTGACTTCTTATGATACATGATTTATTATTCTGGTTTTATTGTAATTCTACATAAGAGGTAATTTTTCTATAGTGTATTTTATTGCTGACATAACCACCATCAGAAGGAACAGCAGGGTCAACTTACTTATACAACTGTGACCAATTCAGGAGAGAAAAAACCACTCAAAAGTCCATTACAGTCTGTTTTAATTAAATTTAACCACTCCTACAGTGAGCATTGAAATCACCAATAAACACATAAGAGGCCTTGCTATTATCTTCCAGTAACTTAGGCACAGAGACAAGAAGACAGTCAAAAAGAGCATTATCTAATTCTGGAGTGCAATAGGCATAACAAATACAAAGTATTTTGCTTGCCACAAACATTTACAATACCACAAATCTTTAACCAATCTGTATTTTCCTAACATACAAACCTGAGGCCTTTACATTGAGAAAATTCTCTTGCGCAGCTTGGAAACCAGTTATGAAAAAATTTGGATGTCATATGATCAATGTACGGAAGAGGAATAGTACATGACATCACCCAAAGTGGATACAGAGGGGAGGAGCTTCCGTACTCTTTGCCTCCCAGCATTTAATGACATCCCAGTGATCTTAGAGCCCAGGAAAAATTGAATAAGGGGTGGCAGAGGTGGGCCATTAATATAAAGGCCTCAGGTGTATATAAGGAATAATACAAATTGATTTAAAATTTGTGAATTGTTCCCTGGGTTCACTTCCTTACCAATATTGGAGTATAGGAAGGAGTTGAAAGTCTCTGACTAATATGAGAAAAAACTTTTTCTGATAGCCAGACATCCGGCCATTTGGTACGAAGTGATAAAAGTTCCACAATGTGTCAAACAGAAAGGCAAGGACGTATGGTTGAAAACAAGCAATTGGTTAATTACCTGATCTATGCAGAGAATTCTTTGATGGCAGAGTGAAAATGTTGTCATTTCTATTTCAGGATTTATTCATTGTATGAAAAATAAGGAAACAGAAACTACCTAACACAACTGTATCTTGACAGATCCATGACTGGAGACTGCTCTCTTCACTGCTTGCTGGAGCGAAAGAGAGAAAGGATAAAGGGGTAAGACCATTCATTACAATCACAATCACTTTACACCAATCATGTAGACTATATACAATTTTCCCCACAAAAGTACTGGTCAATTTATACAAACTTGTTGGGCAGCCACCACTGGACACAAAGAAAGTGTCCAAGGACCTATGAGCGACATCCCTCAGGTAGAGGGAGGTAAAGGTGGTCTTAGGATTCCACATACCCTTTGTAACTGATAGATTCTTTTTAAAAGCAAAAAATGGGGGGGGGGGGGGCCTTCCTAAATCCTTTACATCATGAGCTTAGGTCATAACAAGCAGTCACCTAGATTAGAAGTAGCCGTATGCACCTCTAATAACCTCCCTTACTCAGGAGATGGTATTTTTGGACACTTTCTTGTTCCAGCCAATATTAACATAAAGCCTTTGACACCCAGGTCTGAGTTCTTTTTAGATAGTAGTAGCACAGTGCATCTCACTAGGATCATTATGTACCAACAAAACCTCTAAGGGAAGGAATCGAAAAGGACTCGAATCTCTGATGGTTACCGATGGATACTGATTCTTACCACAAATTCTGGGACAAATTCGATAGACACTAAACTCCAGCCCTTGTGGTTATACAGTAATAGTACCCCAAACTTAAGCGAGGTTAGGTTCCAGACCCCTTTACACAATGGGAATTTTCACATAATTTGGCATGGTCTCCAAAAATGCTAATAAATGCTTACTTCTAGAGTTTGAATACTAAAATTGACCCTAATCCTGCTCCCTAAATATTAAGCTAACTTTTAAATGAAATTGAAGTAACTATAATTTCATTTCAAACGACAAATTTTTAATAAATTTGTATTTTTCATAGTTAACAAACCTGAGGTCTTAACAATAAGATAATCTTTTAGTGCCAGCTGGAAACCGGTTAAAACAATCAAGGATTGTAACGCAAGGAATCTATGCCATCTGGCAACTCATGTGTATACAAGATGGAAGCAGGTTATTGACCAGGCTTTGTACCTCGAGATGCATCAGTCTTTCTTCCAACTCAGTATATGAGAGGGGTGACTAGAGGTGGGCAGTAAGCATTATGACTAGGTTTGTCAGCATTTAAAAACACAAATTGATTAAAAAATTGTCATTTGTTCAAACGCAGAACAAACCTTCGGTCTTAACAATAGGATAGACTTATACAGTGGGCCCCCGTATTCGCATTCTCTGGATTCGCGGACTCACACATTTGCGGATTTTTCTTTGGAACCTATCTAAAAATTATTCGTGGGAGGCCTCACCCATTTGCGGGGTTCTCTGTGGAACATATCTATAATTATTCGCTGTCCCCCCCCCCCCCCCCCCCGATATTCGCGGATGCAAATGGTTTTTTTTTTGTACAGGGATATTCTGTTTTTCATGTTAATTACTGTATAATATGTGTACATAATAATATGAACTCATACGACACTTACTTGTGATTAATGTTGATTATAGATGATGATGATATAGCCGTGCAGCCTGACGAATGACGATTAAGATACACTGCACAGCAAAGTAGAGGAGTTACAGATCCTCTGAGGGCGCCTCGTCACCTTCTTCAGGAGGTGCTTCGTCAGGGATTTCAGGAGGCACCACCATCTTGAGGTAATTGTACAATTGTACAAACAAGTCAAGATAGGGCTTCACTATTTCAATTATAGTATTAATGAAAGTTGTGGCTCTTTCTTTATTTCTATCCAATGCCTTGACTGTTGTCTGTACCTCCCTGACATCCCTGATCAAATTGTAGAGACCACAAAATTTCTCAAAGGCCTGGTCTGTTGACAGGATAGTATTACTAAAGAGGGAGGAGAGTTCTTGTCCAAGAATTACCTCAAGTATTTTGCCCTGCTCATATTCAGACTCAATGCAGGTGACTGCACTTTCAGTCATGCGGTAATGGGCTGCTACTTCTCCATGACTTCTGCACTCACTTAACATGACTATCACGTCAATTTTCTCCTCGGTACTCATTAACTGTAAGGGTCTCTGATGCTTAGGCTCTTTGCCAGAAGCCCTAGAAGACAGAACGTTTAGAGGCCATTTTAAAGAATAAATCACAGTCCATAGCAGTGTATACCACACTGGCAAAAAACGCACACACGAGAGACCATTGAACTCACATACATACGTATTGGGTCATTTGGGTATGCATGTGCAGACTGTACATTTTATGAAATGTTTTAAGATTATTCTGAACTGCTCATTCACTCCTAGAAAATGTAGTTAACACTGACAAATCTGGCCTTGAATGGAGGACGAGAGGTCAGAACAAAAAGAAAAAAACTATTAGGGCATCAGGCGATATTACTGAGGAAGGAGGAATTTACATAAAAGCTGGACTTTAGTTTTAAATGCACTGTATTTACATTAATTTACAGAGGCCCAGGAGTCTAATAAGGTGGTCGATTGGTTGAACCACCAGAAACACGTGGCTGAGGCAACCAGACACGGCGTTCAAAAATTTGTGCAAACAGATTGAAAATGCAAGGCTTGCTCCAAGGGTTTCCAATTTCTACCACTATCAGGCTCTGCTGTGATATTGGCAAATAAAAAAACAAGATGAGCGAGAAAACTCCGAAGCGACATCCGAAGAATGAGCAGCTAAAGAAGATTGTGTAAAGACATTATAAGTTTTAACAGAAAAACTGGGCGAGAGAGAAAACTAGACTTATTCAAGATGTGATCATGAATAAGTCTGTATTGAAGCTACAGTAATTGACCTGCGTTAATTCGATTTTACGATGGGGTTAGTATTTAAAATCGGCACTACATTGCAAATAAGTCTTCCTATATCTCTTGCGCAGCTAGCGTAGGCAGCATCGTGCACCAGACAGTGAGATTGTTGGGTTTAAGAATTTAGGCCAAAGGCCGAGTATTGGGACCTATGAGGTCATTCAGCGCTGAAGGGAAATTGACAGAAAAGTGTTTGAAAAGGTGTAACAGGAAGAAAAAACCTCTCTGTTGCGCAATGAGTCAAGTGTTACGAGAGGGTGGAAAATAGGATGAAGAGAGAGAATATGAAATCAGGAAAGTAAGAGAGAGAGAGAGAGAATTACAATTGTCTAACATCTCCACCTCCATAAATTTGCACCCTCTTCTAAGTTAAAAAGTATTATCTTCATGATAATATACTCGTATAACTGCATACAGCTATGAACAACCGAACAAGAATTTGTTGCTAATACGATCGAATCCTATAGCAACATCACTTTATTGTATTGACCAGCATGCGACAGTAATCGAATCCGATAGCAACATCCGTTTATTGTATTCATCTGTGTGCTATGATAATTACTGTATTCATGTTATAAATGTAGCTGAAGCTGATAAGGCAAAATTACGTGCATCAGCAACCTGGATAGAAGTCCCAAGCTTTTGTATGAATTCAAACGCAGCCATGGTAAAAGAAAGTAATAGCATGAAAGAGCTCATTTACTGTAGTTTTCACACCGACAAAAGATTAATAAAGTAAGGTTCGTAATACATATGAAAACGAACGGAATCGCTAAATTTTACGCAACCTAACCTGAGGGAAAAACTAGCTTCCAATGAGACGTATTAGTCAAATTTTGGCCTTAAATTACATCGTAAGACGAACAATATGACTTCGTTCCATAAGTTAAGTATCCAGATGTTCATTTATGCTAACTAGGAACAAAAACATTAGCCGAGACCAAGTGATATGGTTGGATCTGGAGCCAAGGAAATAGACTAGCCGGCATCATTGTCTGTCTATGCCACGCCTCCTTACAACAGTGCTGTAATTTAATTGAAAAGAAATCAATTACATATTTTAAGGTAATTAAATGTAAATTTATTAGGCCTAATACTAATTTCAGTTGTCACTGTAATTGATAATACGACTGGTAATTATTTTTGCAACTGTAATTGACATAAGCACAATGTAATTACTGACGGCAATTAGTCTGTTAAACGGATGAAGACGTCATACAAACTAATTCCTTATATCTGATATCTGATTATATGGCACAAGATACCATTACTGACTATGTTAAATGTCAACATAGTTGAAAACACGTCTCCTTCAAGACGACAAACATGGCATAAGTGAGGAAGAGTTGTTACATTAGTTATGCAAGCCAATCAGGACAAGAATGAGTTGGATACAGCGATGCAAACTCGTATTCGCCATCAGCTGATTCCAGAGCGAGAACGACTGCAGAGTTAGAATTTATACTACACTAATATGATGTTACCTATAATACACTTATAATGCTTTTGTCGGGCAGAATCTGATCTTCATTCCTGTTCAGTTACATTCATATTGAATTATCATCCTAAGGTTCGGATCGTTCGTTGTGTTCAATTTACACCTGTACTGAATTATTTGAAGTCAGAATGCCTTGAGCCTACAGCGTTAGCCACTATAAAAATTTCTCTACCGATATGTAGTACAGTGAATACTTTAGGCTAGGCTACTGTATATGTATTAGGGCTTGTGCTTTGTATGATAAGGCGCCCTATGAGGTAATGTTTAGACTTGCGATAATCTATACGCTAAGTCGGTTGGTATTGCACTTCCATCTTCAATGGAGTGTCGGGGTTTTTGTAGTCACTTACGAAGTCGGTATTATCTTTACGACGATGTGTTAAACTCATGGTTCGGTGAGGTTCTTGTAGAAAACACTAAGTATAAAAAAACTAGATATAATTCTTCTGAAGTTTTACATGGTGAAGATCATGTATGATTGTACAAGTCTTCTAAAAACGATGCTTGATCGCTTCTGCCAATGATGATGGCTAATCCTATTCCTCTACATGATAAAGCTTAGGTAAGAGGTACAGGTCTTCTAATGACGATAGCTAACTCCGTTCTGCCTGTCTACATCTCTGTTACAAGTTTTTAGGGAAGGAACAGACAGTAGTTCGAACATATGAACATACATACAATACATAGTTTCATACGAACACACAATCAATGAGACACGCTACAGATCCACGTAGGGCGTAGTTGTCTCAAGCAGGGGAGCTTGGACTAATGTTTATAAACAATTGAATGACTACAGGTGACGGCATGTCAACTTAGCCCTACATACTTATTGTATACATCATCTTTAGCGTCTCTAGTCTGATCACATTCCTGCAGCAATCTGGTTGACCTCTTTAGTTTTAGACTTTTAATATATAGGACAACATTCCATCATATTTTTTTATTATGTAAACACTTTAACATTAGCTCGGTCAGCTACCAAAACCAACTACTGAATATTACTCAAACTTGACTTGCATTTGACTATAGGGAGTGTGATACAGACACTATGTGAATATATATATATATATATAAGTAAATAAAAATCATGGTGTACATGAATTGATTCAAGTAATAAAATATAAAACAATGATTTGGTAAATAATAGTGATCACGTGATATATCCATGATACAGTTTTTTTCACTTCATCTCGTTTAAGATACTTATGCTACAGAAATACTAATGTACTCTGATAATTGCATGAGAAATGAAGATTAAACATGATAAAAATAAAAATCATATTTTAACTGATAAAAAATTTCTATATGAATTGATAACATTATTAATGTTTATGCTGATTGATTCGTTTGATTTTTTTATGCTAAATGTTATATATCTGATTCATTATTCATATACTAACTCATATGTAACTGCAGATATTGGTAAGAAAAAAGGTAAACAGATTGATATAGGCTACCTGATTTGTTTATACATATGTATATGGTTCATATAATTATGATTAATATATGTGCACTTTAAATAGATTCCTATTGCGTACACGCAAAGATATATTTAGATTCTGTTATTTATGATCATTTATATAAGATTCCTATTGCGTACACACAAAGAGATATATTTCGACTCTGTTTATTTAATGATCAATTATAATATAGATTCCTAGTGCGTACACGCAAAAAATATATTTCGATTCTGTTATTTTTATGATCATTTATATATAGATTCCTATGCGTACAAACGCAAAAAATATATTTCGATTCTGTTATTTATGATCATTTATATATATAGGATACATGACGAGGTTATACTACTTCACAATTTAACTAGCTTTCGAACCACTTTTTGTCCATTACACAGTTCCACACAACCACCTATAGCCACTGAAACGGCCTTTTTCAATGGTTAAAACAAGGGGAAAATTTGCCTGGGCGGGTCCAACGTTCCATTTGCGCTCATAACTTATTCTCTGCATCCTAAGCTACACGATTACGTTCGCGATGAAAAAAAACATCCCCAGCACGAGTCCTTCGCCAGCAAAGTAGAGTTGAATATCCTTCGGGTCGTAATTGTCGGAAGTATGTCCCCTTTCGTAGTCGATTCGACAGTCCGCTGGAGCGTTCCGCATCAAAACGAGATTAAACGACGAGATACGGTGTCGGTCGAGATTAACGCGAGATACGGTGTTTCCGGTCGAAGAAGTCCATGAAATTCCTTTCACATTGTAGGCGGTTGTTACTTTGACGTAGTCGTCCGCTGCGACGAACAATTTTTTTTTGAAGTTGCGATGTGAAACTCTCGTACTGCAGGATACTGTAACCAGGTTCCATTAATCAGCCTGCAAGTGAAATTTATACTTGTCACAAGGTCAAAGTAAATTCAGAACGACATCCAAATACAGGGGGGGAAGAAAGGGAGAGCCATTTAGACCAGACTTAACCCCACATGAATTCGCTGATATTTTTTTGGTTTTTTGGAATTCAAAGAGTCGCTGTACAAACTTTTTTATCCATGGCATTACAATGAGTGAACCTATCCAGGTCTATGATGACTCGTAAAAATATCCATAATTATAAAAAATAAAATAGTATCAATACGAATCTCAAAGAAAATTCGATATTACTGGTAGTAAGTTACTAGACAAAGAAGTGGAAAATGGAGCTATTTGTAAAATTGCCAGCAACATAAGAGTCAAAGAGAATATTAATCATGATTCTATGTGCCCTAACCCAAAAGTTTCATATTCAATTTTCTCGTGCGCATCCTCTGAGGTAATTTTTAAAACATTATTAATAGGTAGGAGATGCAACGAAAAACCCACTATGTAACAATTTCTATATAAACTTTGGGTTTTTCAAGAAAATGTGACATTTTCCCATGAATGTTTTACTTGAATTGTAATAGGACTAATGTTGCAAGTAAATATTTCATATATACATATCTTGATACTTCTTAAAATGTCTATGAGGTTCAGAAAAAAAAATTAATTCATTTTGTTGTTATAGAATTCTATTTGCTTATATTGTTTCATTAATTTTAAAATGATTACAAGTCCTTAACTAATTGCATTACACACACGGATAAGAATATGTTATGTGGCCTGTCATGTGACCTATGAACCACATGTGAAGTTCATGACTAAGCATTTCCTTTCTCCAGTCAATCTGCTTTTTGCAAGCAGAGACGACACACAGATGAAGCCTGTGTAAGCAGATTATTGAGTTTAAAGGAACAAATGCTGATACGGCAATGATGACGTCGCACTTGCAGGGAGGATTGCTCTCAGCCCAAGCTAGAGTTACGTTACTTGCTGTAAGGAGATACGACTTTAGTATTTTCAATGATATTTTAGTGTTTTAATTCTCCACTCGCATGAGAAGAATGTTCTGAAAAAAAAAAAACAGTACCAAAATTGACAATATATTAGTTTCCATGTTGGCATTATGTTAAATAAATATTCCTTATTCAAACTATAGAAAAAGGTTTCCATACAAATTCTATATATATTATTAGCCTGTGTAAGATTCTATAGGATTATTTCATAGATAACATTTTTCACTTCTAGACTTCTGACTTTAAAATCTCTTTTATTTTATTTTTATTTATTTTATTTATTATTAGTTTTATTTGTTTTATTTATTTTTTTTTTAATTTTTTTTTTCTTTTCATTGACTACGAATATAAATCACCCGGGACAGACATATGTCAGTAGGTTTTGATATGTTTTGAACTTTTAGCTTATTTGTCATTACTAAAGCGTTAAGTTAGAGTTCAAATCTTTACGCAATTATATATTTGGATATTTAATTATCTATGTTCGTTTTGCTTATTGATTTTATCGTGATTCCTTTTTTATTATAATTTGTAACCCTTTCCGACTTCTTACGGATGTATTATATTGACTCCACTTGTATCCATATTTATTTTATTTTTTTGTTTTTTTATATTATTTATTTATATATTTTTTTTATATATTAATTTTGATAAATTAATGGTTGGCTTTTGAATATGTGGAAAAGTGTTTCTAGCGGCGTACCGTATAAGGGCTACTTGCGGCATCAATTCTATAGATACAAGATATAAATTATAAGGTATTTGTAAAAAAACCGCAGAGAACCGCTATAATCCGGTCGGATCATATACGAGTTGTAACTCGTAAGACATTGACACTTCCTATTTAATTATCCGTTATTCTACCAAACCGATTGACTCTGGTGATCAAAATATATTATTGGTTTTCTTAATGGAAAGGAATTCACACAACGTGTTAAGGAGATTTATATTGATTTACACCACCCGAGTCCACAAGATTATTATGTGTTGAATTCCATATTTACTGATTTAGCACTCTAAATATTGCCTAACGCACTCAATTGCGGTGTTTGTTTTTAGTGCTATTAATTCTATATAACGTGTCAAGGACTATTTAACACTAAGAAGTGTTTTTATTCCCTCTGTCGACTCGTAATTCTGTTAATAATTCTACGTATATTCTTTTCAGGATTGATTTGGCACAGGATAGCTCCTAAAACTGACAGGTGTCTTAGTGTATCCTTGTTTCATGACACGGTTACAATTAGTTAGTGCTTTTTATATCTGTAAGCATTGTAGCCAGTAAAATAGTGATTTGGCTTTCTGTGACATAGTAGGGAACCCTGGATGACGGAAATGCAACCAGTTTATGACGATTAGTATGAAAGAAATTATTTACTATACCTGGTTCGTTAGTCATCTGCCTGTGTTCTTCGGGTTTTCCCTCGTCACAGACCTACATATAATATTACATTTTGATTACATTATTCTGATACACATACTTTAAATGTACTTTTGCTTAAGGTTTCTGCTCAAAAGTGTTTATTGTTTTTGCTTAGCCGCTGACCCTGTTTCCGTTTCGAAGTGTTTATTTTGTTTTGGTGTTTATTGCTGCTGACTCTGTTCCGTTTCGAAAGTGTTTTATTGTTTGGGTTATGTCTTTTTGTTGACGCTTGCTTTGTTCAGTTTGTAACAGTCTGCTGACTCGCCCCGGACCCGATATTCAATCGCTCGCGTTTATCTCTTGGGTTACCAAGGATTTTCTTGTTAGAGATACGTTTTAACAATAGGTACGGATGTTTCTATATCTTTTAGTCTAATTATGTTCTTTGCGGTATGGTGCGGGATTGCGGGATATGCGTCAGCTAGATATTTGCTTTCCCAGGTAGATATCTTATCTTGGCTCCAAAGACCTGAATGTCATTTGTCACCGAGTTCCTTTTGGACTGTGATTAAAGCCTTTGAAAAAACTCGGTAAAGGACTCATGTTTCAGTAAGACTTTATCAGGATGCCATAGATTATGAACTTAAAATGTAACTAGTGGTTAAAGATACCTAGCCCTTCCTTGCCTATTACTACATATTTACTTTCAGAGGTTTCTTTAGTTTACGTGAATAAAAATGCTATAGGGAAGAACTGTTTATCATATTACTGAAGTAGTATCCCTCTTACCCCTTGGTCTGAGGCGTCTGTTGCAATAATAAAAAAAAAAAATTCCTTATTTAAATCAGGGATTTTTAAGTTAGGTAAGCTGCATTTTCCGCTTTTAAGATATCGAACGCCTGTTGATGCTTTTCAGACCATAATAAATCTAAACTACGCTCTTCTTCGTAAGATCTGTTAAAGGAGCTGTCATGATTGAAGAGTTACATATTTACATACGATTGTAATACCCACTACAGCGTCAAAAGTTCTGTATCCCCCCTTTTACGTTAATAATACCGAAAGTTATGAATAGCCGACACTTACCAAAATGGACTACTTTTAAGACCTTGATCTTAGACACATAAAACCTACGATAAACTGTTCGGTTTTTTAAAAACTCACATTTTAGATATTTTACTCTGAGATTATTTGTCTTTGTCTCTGTAGCACTAGCTCTGTTTATGTGAATGTACTTCTAAGTATTAGAAAAGATTACAAGATCATCCATATAGGCAATGTAGGTTATCCCCTAAAAGTCTCCAAACACTATATTGTAATTTGGGGCGCAACGTAAGCCGGAGGCATACGTAAAATTGATAATGTCCCCTGGGTGTGCTGAAAACGGTGTATGAGGTACAATCACTTAGTAATGGTATCTGGTAAAAGCATTTAAGTAAGTCCAAGTTGGTGAAAAAAAAATTTATTCTAACCTAACAGAGAAATAAATGTCGTCGGTACATCGCACTGGAAACTATCGGAAGTCGTTCCTTGTTTTTAAGCCGACAGTAATCTGCACAGATACGCCAAGTCCGATCTTTTTATGGCATGACGTTTGAGGGAAAAATTATATGGGCTTATTTGGATTTCCTAATGGCTCCTATTACTAACATTTTCAACTTCGTCATTTATCTCTATTTTAAAATTTCATTGAGAATCTATCGAGGTACGTAAATAGCTTTATGTTTGTCCTTAGACCGTGTTTTGTTTTTAAATTACATCCGTTTTTTTCCAGAGATCACTCGCTAGTGGAGAAACTTCCTGGTATTCAGGTAAAAAGATAAAAAAAAAAATTCTGCTGAATCACCTCTGCTTGATGACTTTACTGATATTACTTTAGATAGATTATCAGAGAGATTCATCACGACTGGTTGGGCGTGATTAAAAAAAATTAGCAACAATAAAAAATGCGATATTTATAACTTCCGTATCCACGATATGTATACTTTTAGGGCTTTGTTCGCGGAAATCGTTATATTTTCAGAGTGTCGGGAAGGATTAAAATTTCATTTCCCAGCAAAGTCTTTTTACACGCACTAAGACATTCGAGGGTGCAATGCTTCTCGAGATTTTGCGTGCAAAGTGCGACTGTGGTTGTGGGAGAATTCTGTTGGGTCATTTGAACAATGTTACGATTTATGAGACAAATGTATAGTTTCCTTTATATAAGTTATTATTTGATTAACTGTCTCATTTTTGTTCAAACGGATTTTAATTATGTTTGAAGGTTTCTAGGTATTTTCCTTTGATAAACACGCCTTATTTTTGCAGGATGTAAGATATATTTTGTATACCCCTAGATGGATCTTACAATTACACTACATACAGATCAACGTTTTTTATAACTATAGAGGTATCTGTAAACGCTCGCTTATCCGGGGACTTCTCATTAGGGTAAGTTCGAACAACAGACGGTGTTCCGTAAATACTGGTAATTAAATTGTACTAAAGAATAAATAAGATATTCTAATTTTACGGCGCTACAGTCGGGCTTAATCCACCAGATTTATTATAACTTAATGTATAAACAATTACTAGAACCTGCTCTGATTACTTGATACTGTCGTGTGAGCATAGGAAAAATCCTTTTTAGTTCAAAAGATATCGGTATGTTGAACCAACATCGCTTTTCCCCCACTCTGCTAGAGTCGCTTATTGTGTTGAATTTGCTTCGCTTTGAAAACTCGCAGATTTAACTAAACCTTGACCCCGCTTGACTAGGTGACACAGTCACAGAGTTTGCTTGTTTGATTCTGAACGGGCTACTGTTTTCTATTTCTTTTTGTAATAATTAGATCCTTCTCTTTATTACCATCGGCAACGTATTGTGTGTTTTTTAGGCATTATGTTGCTGGTTACGTATAAAGCACTGATGAACGAACTATTAGGAACTGAGCGATTACTAATAAGACAAGTTATCACTACTGCATCAAATTTTAACTGTTTGTACTTCATTCTTTGCAAAATTTGAAATAGTGGAGGGATCCTGGTCAGCGCATTTAGCCTGATGAAAGTTTTTTACAGACATGTTTTATTCCTGCAATACCAGCATATTTTTTAAAGTTAAGTTGAGTCATGAGGTTCGATATTTTATATAACTCAAAAAACTCAAGGCTAAAACTGCGATCGGGACTTGCAAAGGAGCATTTATTGTCATGACCCGAAATAGTGGGTTACCTCTAATTTTTATCTAGATTTGTACGGGTGTTCCACTTGTTTTGTGTGTTTTCTAATCACTACGGGTGCTTAACGACCCTATCCATGCATCTGTATAAATACAGACGTCCACTGCGTAAACGCAATATTCCACTGTTTAATATGATTTGTTACGTAAGGGATTTAATAATCACCCAAAATGATAAAATTAACATAGTATATGATTATGATATTTCAGTAGAACTTCTGGGAAACAGACCACTCAAAGATAAAAAAACTCGCAGTAGCGAAATCTCAATGATGTAGATAATTTCTGTAAAAAGAAAAGATTAAGAAATGTCTCGTAACTTCAGCCACAGGAATAACGAAAATTTCGACCTGTAAAGGAAAACACTCAAGTTACTCCAAATGAATAAAAAATTGTACTTAGCTTGCTTTGTGGGAAAGTCACGGTGTTCCGATAACGACACACGGCCTTGGTCCTCCTTCTCTATTTAGCGGATGACCTGTTTGGCTTCAGTTTCCCCCGTGCGCGTTGTTTTCGATGATTCGAGCCCTTGAAAATCCGATGCTGCAGACGCGTCGTTTGTTTCTTGCAGTGCCAGAAACGCTCCACTACGATGTTTTTCTTGAATGATTCTAATGAGAGACGAAGCTTCCGTTGCCGTAGGAAAAGGACAGTCGGTCCGTTTTTTGTTTTCTTGAAGTTTTATTCACTAAACGATGATACTAAGTTTTGCTTGAACGAATCTTGTTGTTTTCTGAAGTCGCCACTATGATGATACTAGGGTTCTTGAAGAATCTGCTGCTTTCGTCGTCGTTGACTTCATGATTTATTATTCTGTTTTTTTTCTTCGTAGGGACGTTGTAGAGTTCTTCTGGTCCGCTGGCCACCAAATATTAGGGCTTGTGCCTTGTATGATAAGGCGCCCTATGAGGTTTTTAATGTTAGAACTTGCGATAATCTATATCGTAAGTCGGTTTGTATTGCACTTCCATCTTCAATGGAGTGTCTGGGTTTTGTAGATCACTTACGAAGTCGGTATTATCTTTACGACGATGTGTTAAACTCATGGTTTCGGTGAGGTTCTTGTAGAAAACACTAAGTTTATAAAAGATATAATTTCTTCTGAAGTTTTACATGGTGAAGATCAGTATGATTGTACAAGTCTTCTAATAACGATAGCTTGATCGCTTCTGCCAATGATGATTGGGCTAATCCTATTCCTCTACATGATAAAGCTTAGGTAGAGGTACAGGTCTTCTAATGACGATAGCTAACTCTGTTCTGCCTGTCTACCATCTCTGTTACAAGTTATGAAGGAACAGACAGTAGTCGAACATATGAACATGCCATTACATGACATAGTTCATACGAAACACACAATCAAAAAATGGACACGCTACAGATCACTAGCGGTAGTTGTTCTCAAGCAGGGAGCTTGGACTAATGTTTTATAAACAATTGAATGACTACAGGTGACGGCATGTAAACAACTTAGCTACATACTTATTGTATCGTCATCTTTAGCGTCTCTAGTCTGATCACATTTCCTGCAAGCAATCTGGTTGACCTCTTTAGTTTTAGACTTTTATATATGGACTAACATTCCATATTTTTATTATGTAAAACACTTACATATGCATACGATATGTCATCGTGAACACTAGGCTAGCCGTAGTTAATTTTTATTCGATTTCTTTCTACATACTGAATTATCGTAAGTCAATATCATTGAACATAGAATTAGTTTATAATTAACCATTACCATATCGTTTATGTAGAGGAAAGGTACCTTTAAAAACAAAGGAGCAGTATTCACCCTCCCAGCACCCGACAGACCTGAAACAGATCTGAACGACCAACCATGGCCTAGAAAGCTTTCTGATGCAAGGAACTTGAAGCAGGAAAACCCAAAGAGGCTCTAAGGACTGTCCCTCTATAAATTACTACTTATAATAGAAAACCGTCCCGAAGAAGCCTGCACTTCTCTACCTAAACACTATGTATTATGTAGCCTATTATCCCTACTCGTCTGTATCCGACCTAAATTTTCATCATCCTGAGAAATTATGCATCGAGGGAAGGGGAAATCTGCTGCCAACACTGCCTGCTCCACGGCGGGGGCGCCGGCAGAACCTACCACTCGGAGGCTTGCGGTTCTCCATTACCCCAGCAACCATTAGGGCTGTTCTGGAACAAGCAGGGGGGCTGAAAAAGAATTATTAGAATCAACTATACTACTACTACCACTATCTCTATTTTGGTTAAATTATTCGTCAGGCTAGAAATATGGCAAACATACTAGATGATAAACTGTCGACTAATTTCTTGAATAGCTAACTCTAATGTTTCCTTGTCTCCTGACCAAGACAAACATCTCTGACTGGTATTGCACTGGACCTTCCTACACGAAATAACGAAAAGAACGTCGATCATGTGTGAGGGTACTCATCCTATGCTTGCAGAGCCGATGAGCACCAACATGTCCAGCAGTAGAAGGCTCAATCGTCGAACTGTAGATGAAGTAGAAGCAGAGGCGTTTGCAGGTGGCGACGACGTTTATTTTCTAACTTATCCATAGTGAGTACAAAGTAGCTATCCAAAGTCAAACAGGAGAAAAAACATTAATCACAGTCCAAGGTCATAATCTGTATCCAAAATACGAAAACTCTTTGAGTGGGGTCGGGCTGAATGACCAAAAGTTCGCCTGATGTGGGACTAATCTGCACAGCATGGCGAACAGAAACAATTGAGGAGACAGGCCTCTGGTGGCCGGTATTTGCGTCAGCGTTGCCAACGGTAACACAGGTAACTAATTTCACCTGCAGCGTTTGTAACACTGACAGTTAAAATTACCCACTTAGTGGGTAAATATGGGGCGATATAGTTCGGGCTGGTCAGTGACCAGGGCTAATTTAGGTGTTCAGGGAGTGTATTGCAATACCTAAGACAATGATTACCTATATGTGTAATAAATACATTTTAGAATTACATAATCTGTAAATAAAAACCCATGACCTGAGGTCATTGGCATTAGGAGGGTCCTACGTGACCAAGGCAGATCTAGATTACGCTATGCGATGTCTGCAGTAGCCTGGTTTAGGTTTGTTTAGAAATGTCATCATGTTGTATATTGTCAACCTTTTACAAACACCTTCCATGGGAAGCGGTTGACCTGTTAACCTATGCCGGAAACTTGTAACTTCCGAGCCGGCGGACTACGTATGTTTTTATGTGAATCGCTGAGATAGCTAATGTTTCGCTATTGACGTGATGCTCTAAGATTTCAGTTGATTCCTATCGATCAAACGTAACGGTCTCACGACCGAACTGTCTCTCTTGTTATGGAGTTACAGAATAAAGTTGTTGTACTATTTTCAACTTATCCGTTTGAATCATCTCCTTTAATTTAAGAAGAACCACTCTACTAAGATATCACATAGGAAAAAGAAGGAACCAGAAATACTTACGAATGACAGTCGTAAGGAAAAACAAACAGTCTTTCGCAAAAGCGAAACGACTAAAATTTGGTGGCAGCTATTGACGAAGAGTAACATTAACAAGACCCATATCAGCCGACCGAAAAACTGCAATCATCAACTTCCACCTATAAATCAATACTAAACAGAGGAAACGGGATTTTCAATCAACGCAACATTTTATGAAGACGAAGATATGTCCTTCATCGAGAGGAATACAAGCATCAACATCGACGATTGAGTGACTGTTGTCACATATCTCCGAGAATCAACACCGGACGAGAGCAGCATCGAACATCAACAGAAAGAAGAAAACACATAAAGAAAACAATGCGCGATCACTAGCAAGGACGCAAAGAGTAGGCCAAGAGGAAGCAACGCGAGGAAGGAGGCTGTGACGTCATCAATCTTGGACTTCTTCAAGCAACGCGAGGAAGGAGGCTGTGACGTCATCAATCTTGGACTTCTTCAAGCAACGCGAGGAAGGAGGCTGTGACGTCATCAATCTTGGACTTCTTCATGCAACGCGAGGGAGGAGACCGTGACGTCATCACGACTTCCGACGCGAAGACGACAGGAAACTGTGACGTCATCCCATGTCAACAATCCTTCAGCATATAACCCAGAGCTAAGTGCAATTTTATCTATTCAGGTTTTTTCTCAGTGAAGTGTTGTTCATCAGGAGTCGATCGTCCAGTATTCTGGGGGTGAGTTGTTCGCCATCACTAATCTTCATTCATTACAGAATCAATCTTCAACTACGAGTTCTCGCCCGCAGACTATTTTTTTTTCTCTCGTTGTTGCTAATCGTTTCTTGCAGGAATTCTCCGTATAATATCTTTATCAAATTATCTGTATTTCTGTATCTTTTTGGGGGATTTTCCTATTACTTACAACACATTTATACAGTATATTGCATATGCGTTTACGTAGTGGTCGAGTGTACTCTTTTTATAGATTATTTTTTTTGATAGGACCGCAAGGAATAGGAGTGATAAAGAAAAAAGTAAAAAGTGAACATGGCCAACTACTCCAGCTGGCAACTCGAATGTGGTGACTCTCGTGAGCGCGAGGTCAGCAATTGTCCCTTTTCAAGGTCGGGTCAATGGGTTCCTGCCTCAAAATGTTGAGGCATGGATCTCATCTGTAGACGCTCATTTAAATGCAAAAAGCATCACAGACCCAGCTGTACAATTACAGGAAGCCAAAAGCTTCATAGACTTTGCTAAAGGAGACGCAAGCGCATATCTAAGGGGTGTTTCTTTCCAAGAGGCGACTACATGGGACGAGTTTCAAATCAGATTACGTGCCGTGTATGGGGGTGAAGAGGTGCTTTAGATGTAGTATTGCATTGAGAAATATCCTTAACCAAGCCTCCATGACTCAGCTTAATGTTGTCGAGCGGGCGGCGCTAATTGCCGACCAGCTAAACGAATATCAAGTTAGTTTAAGTAACTCCGGGTGGGTTACGAGTGCCAGAATCACCATGAAAGATTTTATCCGTCTAATTTACCTCACGAGCATTACAGCAATGTTGCCTGAAGCTTTAGTGCGGTGTTTTTGACAAAAAATTGCAGCCAGCAGTACGGAATTAGATGTGTATAAACAAATCAAAAAACACATGTCTAAATGTACCGACCTAGATCCTTCGCTCACTTCAAGTTTTTGCAAAAAAATGAGAATAAGCCACAAGTAAACGTGGTACATAATAATCTTCAAGTTGCAGGGATGGTTTGGTTATAACTGTAAACGGCCAGGTCACATGATTTCAGACTGTCGGACGCGTTTTTGTTCAATACATAATAGTTCCACTCATTCATATAATCGTTGCTACTCGCGGAATCAAACAGCAGAATCCTACAAACACGCAAACAGTTGCCAGTGCAAATAAAAAGAAGGGTCCTCAGTACTATAAAAAGAAACAAGCAAACGGCAATGCTGCTCAACAGCAGAAACAAACAAATCGTGCTTCAGGTACCTCTGTTCCTGGGCCGTCTAGCCAGAACTTGCAAGGTCAAGCGAATTTTTCAAGGTGTGCTAAACAAAGCAAATACCACGTAGTTCGCTCCAAGGGGGGAGAGGAACGATGTTGGGTCATCAATATCAACATCTTTTGTATCAAATAATCAGTTTTAATCATTTATCAGATCATTGTGAGGCAATCGATTTTCCTATGAAACACACGGCCGAATCCAAAAAATCGGTGCAGGTTCCCGTAGATTTGCAACAAATTCATGCAATTATTAGTCAAGACGAGTTATGACCAACCTTACATGCAGTAAATTTGGACCATAAGTCATTTACTTGTTCTTTGATTCTGGTAGTCCACGTAACATCATGGATTTGAAGGACTCTCACTTTACTCTTTTCAACCTCCCTATAGAGAAGTCCGGAATAAGACTCTCGGGCATAGGAAATAATGAATTAAATGTGGTAGGAGTAACTCATGTTCAGTACAAGGTCGGTAAGCGCACGTTTTCCGATACCTTTATCGTTGTACAAAACATTAATATGTATCCCGCAGTAATTATCGGATAACCCCCCCGTCTATGGGCACTCAAAAATATTACCTTAGCACCTGCAAAACACGGCGTATATATCAAAGGAAAATTCTATAAGTCTTCTAATACCCTAAAATCAGTTTTAGATAATAAGGAGACAGACAGAGTAGTCACTTATATCGAAGAACCAATCACTTGTCTCATGAACCAAGAAATAATACATGCGACCCAACAGAATTCTCGCTCGCCCGTAATATCAGCTTGCACGCAAACTCTCGAGCCGAACGTAACTTCGAACATATTAGTGCGTGTAAAGAAAACCTTGCCAGGATCTGAAGTGTTAATCCTTTCCGACACTCTGAAAACACACGGATTATCCTTCACACAAGCCATTTATACAGTCGGCTCACAACAACAATGTCACATCGAAGTCTGTAATCATTTGAATACCACTTTAGTAATCCACAAAAATCAACATATCTTATCTTGGATGCGGAAGTTTATAAACATCGCATTCTTACCGTAGCTGAGATAAATCACGCTCAATCAGTTGCGGATGAATCCCTTTTGCAATCTATAAAGAACAAAATCAATAAGGACATTCAAGAAGAAGAAATTCAGCAGAAATTTTTGAATCTTTTAACTGAATATCATGATGTTTTTTCCACTACGGATGGAACCTTAGGAAAAACGGATGTCATCGAGCATCAAATAAGGCTCAAGGACAAACAGAAAGTAATCTATGTACCTTCGTACCGACTTCCTATGAAATTTCAGAATGAGATAACTGAGGAAGTAGGTAAAATGCTAAAAGAAGGAGTCATTAGGAAATCAAACAGCTCTTATAATTTTCCGTTAATAGTAGTACCGAAAAAAGATCGAACTTGGCGGATATGCGTCGATTTTCGTCGCTTAAATGAGGAAACAATCCCTGACCGATTCCCAGTACCATGTACTGACGATATTCTATCTCTACTAGGTCAGAACAAATATTTCACCAGCTTGGACATACTAAAAGGTCTTTCATCAGATTCCGTTGGAAGAAGAGAGATCCCATACACTGCCTTCAGCACAGCCAGGGGACATTATGAATTTTTGCGTATGCCTTTTGGTTTACGTTGTTGCTCCTATAAACTTTTACTAGAATGATAAACATTGTGTTTGGAGACTTGTTAGGAGATATCCTACATGCCTATCAAATGCCTACATGGACGACCTAGTAGTAATCTTTTCTAATACCTTACAAGAACATCTACGTAAATTAGAGTAGTGCTACAAAGACTAAGGCAGCATAACCTAAGGGTAAAGATAAGTAAGTGTGAACCTTTTTAAAACGGAACTAGTCTATTTAGGTTTCAGTGTCTAGTCAAGGTCTTAAAGTAGTCCATGATAAGGTATCGGCTATCCGTAACTTTCCGATACCTACTAACGTCAAGGGAATACAGCAATTTTAGGCTGTAGCAGATATTATAGGAGGTTCATTATTTGAAGGGGAACTACTCCATCATAGCCGATCCCTAACCGATCTTATAGAAAAAAGGGCGCAGATTTCATATGGTCTGAAAATCATCAACAGGTTCGTTCGATAAATTGAAAGATGAACTGTGTAGTTCTCCTATCTTGAAATTTCCTGACTTCGGTAAGGAATTCTTTATAGCAACAGACGCCTCAGACCTAGGAGTAGTGGGGTATTGCTTCAACAATATGATAAACAGTTTTTCCCTATAGCTTTTTATTCACGTAAACTGGAGACCTTCCGAAAGTAAATAGACAAGGAAGGGCTCGCTACTGTTTAATTTCACTCGTGCATTTTTAAATTTATTAATATACGGTTATCCCGTCAAGGTTCTCACTGATCATAAGCCCCTAACCGACTTCTTTTAAAGGCTTTAGTCACAGCCCTAAGCGAACTCGGTGGCACATGATCATCCAGGACTTTGGCGCGAGGATCGGGTATTTACCTGGGAAAGCAAATATCATTGCTGACGCATTATCACGTAACCCCTCTTCATCTTGTACCGCAGCCATTAGCTGAATTAATAGATATCTCAACCTCCACGCCCATTGTTAAAACTATATCTGAACAGGAAAGATCTGGGCTGGAGTGCTGAACTATTACAGACAGAACAAAGAAAAGATCAGCAAATAGAAAAAATCATCATTGCGTTAAACGGAAATCCGAAGGAAAAGGAATATATAAAGTATAAGCAGCAGAATTATATAATCAAGATAATATCCTGTGTAGATCCGTGACGAGGAAAAACCCGAAACAACAACCACACACAGTTGAATAACAACCAGGTGGTGGTACCTATCTCACTCATACCCACTGTCTTAAAATGGTTGCATGAAAATCCACTGCATGGACACCCGGGTTATTCCCTAATGTCACAGAAAGCCAAATCTTTATTTTATTGGCATACGATGCTTACAGAATATAAAAAAAGCACATAGCAAATTGTCGCACTTGTCAAGAATACAAAGGGCACACGAAGACACCTGTCAGCCTAGGGGCTTACCCCGTGCCAAATCAACCCTTTAAAAGAGTACACTTAGATTTATTAACAGGATTTTACGAGTCAGACAGAGGAAATAAGCACCTTCTAGTAATCATAGATGCTTTGACTCGATATACAGAACTGATAGCCCTTAAAACAAAAACCGCAGTCGAGTGCGCTAGAAAGTTTTACGAGTGCTACATTTGTAAACATGGAATTCCACACACCATTATATCAGACTCGGGCGGGGAGTTCAATAATCATTTCCTTAACTCCTTGTGCGAATTCCTTTGCATAAAGAAAATCAATACCATGATCTATCACCCAGAGTCTAATGGGCTAGTGGAAAGGGCAAATCGTAAGGTTTTAAACATTTTAAGGGTCACCTTAGGGGGGGCAGACCCCAACTGGGACATTGCCATACCTGCGGTACTAAGCACACTTAATCACTCGTATCACGTGTCTATTAAAATGACACCGCACGAGGCACTGTACGGTATCCCAGCTAGAACACCTTTCCATGTATTAACGCCTACAACTAATTTATCAAATCCTCTAAAGGATGTTATGGATGCAAGCATAAGTCGATATAATATACTTTCGTAAGAATCTAGAAGAAGCACAAATTATAATGAAAAGAAATCATGATAAAATAGCTAAGCCAACTAGAACATATGCCATGGGCGATCAGGTATACATACAAGTATACGTACGTAAAGGTTTAAATTATAAACTGACACCTAAGTTTGAAGGCCCGTTTAACATTTTTAGAAACATTAACGGCCAATAGATTTTAGGGTTCAAAATGCTCCAAACCACGAATATGAGAATAGTTCCATTGGCACATATCGAATCTAAAGAAAGGTAGATGGAGTGAGGGAAAAAATGGTTGTATTTATGAACTTGTATAATAAATAATATATATATATCAATCATATTTGTATGTAAACATATTTCTTTTACACGAGTTATTACATATATTTTACTCATTGCGGTTTGTTTTTTTTTTTCAAAAATGAATCTGTTATTGTTAGGGAGTGATATTGTGTGTCAGACATCTTTGTTGTATGGAAAGAGCGCTAAGACGAAAGAAATAGAATTTAATCATGGCTCGATTATCGAGAGAACAGAAGACATTTTTATGGTGTCGAGTAATAGTCATAGAAGTGGATATGCAGGCCATATTTTTGCCTGAAGATGACGTCCTTAACTTAAAGAATGACCTGATGAGGTTTGCCATTTCGCTTAAGGAAATGCACCAACGTAATTTTCATGCTAACTCAGGGATTTCGCTAGCTCAAACCCTAAGCGTCGCGGTGAAATGTTGTCTTATGACATACAAAATAAAACCGCTGAGGCAGAGGAACTTGCTCGTGACTTGCTGATGTGGTTCTGTGCGGCGCAATAATCTCGAACGCCGCAACCCGCTTATTCTGGCTGGACTAAACATCTTGGGATCTGTTGCGAATCTAGGCTTAGGAATTTCAAATCGCCTTAAGATAAATAATCAAAATAAAAGAATTGACTTTTTGCAACACAAAACCGAATTAGCTTTGTCTGAACTTCGCAGCCAGTTATCCTCAATCAATCAAATTAATGAGTTTTGGTAAACGAACATTCAAATAATATCGATCAGATTATGGAAGTTCAACATTGCTGGCTAAGTTAGCTTACTATAGTTCGAAAATAGAATCATATCCGTTGTGAAAATATCACATTTTATTGAGAAATCAAAAGACTATGTAGAAGCTATTTACGTTAGCGACAAAGGGTGTGTTATCTCCACACCTCATGCCTATTAAAGATCTGACGTTAACTTTGGAGAACGGACGGGAGAAACTAGGTTATATTCCTTTATTAGACGCCCATAAGGTAGAGTTCTATTATAGCCTAATATCAGTCAGCGTTGAAAATTATAGGATTATGATCACCATACCTTTTGATTCTTCCGATGCTTGGCAATCATACAAAAGAGCACCGTTTCCTACTTTCATGACGAATAACTCAAGTCCAGTAATATCCAATTTGACGGGCATGTTCTGATTTTCTTCTTGATAGGAAATCATTTACAGTCATTAAGGACTTAGATAAACTCACTCACAGTTCAGAAGCCATGAATAATAAAATTTGTACAGCTGACTCTTTTGAATTCTATCCTATATCAATGGATTCATGTGAGTTAGGCATAGTGCTAAACGGCTCTTTCTCTAATACACGCGAAGGTTGTCTGAGGAAACTTAATCCCTTTTAAAGTAATAAATTCAATTACAGAATGAATAATGGCTCCTGGATCCGATACGACAAAGACGGTTTCCACGTCGTATGCCCGGACGGGACCACCGCCCATTCCCCAATCTTTGTAGCAGCTGATGGTTGTACGGGGACATCTACAAACTACACCGTCAGAGGGGTCAACACGATAATACGTGAGAAGACGTATTTTGCGAACTATACTTGGGCATCTACAATTATCCCATCACTACCTCTCCCATACAACGCGCGGGTGGCTCATCGTTTGACGCAACTGGCTGAGATGAACCACGCATCACCGACTTATGCAGGTGGAGAAAATCTTCGTTACTACGTTCTGCTGGCCGTGTTCAGCGTGACGGCCATATTGGTTATCGCCGTCAACATCTTTGCTTGGCGTAGGCTGAGGCGTACACAGAAGGATCTCAAAGGAAACGTATTGTCCCGTCCAGATGACGTACCCGTTACACTCAAGGCGTTTGAGTTCAGGACCGCTTGAAACTGGCCATTTCATTTGGTGCCTAGGAAAATTGTCTGGAATTGTGTTGTGTGTGAAAAGCGGTCTGTATGCTGGCAAAATGTAGGACAAGAAAGACTCACGCCTTTGCATTTGAACAGTTAAAGTATCTCCCGGGCACCTAATAAAATATTATAGCCCAATATATATACATTAATATACTCCTAAAGGTATTTTTCGGGCACCTAATAAAATATATCAGCCCTATATATTAATCTGTGCACAATTATACTATTATACAATTGTACCATTATATTTACTATTACAAAGAGTGACAAGTACTCTTTAACAATTATCCATGATCATGTTTGTAATCTATCAGTAACCGCTATTCTTAATCAGGTTACCTATTACCATAATCTACCAGTAACCGCTGTTCTTAATCAGGTTACCTATTATCATAATAATCATGTATACATGTTAACCTTTTGATTTTTACCTTTTGATTATTTTTGGGTACCTAATCATTATTATTATCAAACATGGATCTAGATTTTCCATGCATTTATCTTTGTTTATGAATATGTCCAAAAGGGTATGTAACAGAACCTTTTTTATGTATTTAATCACTTGTTATGTTTATACCTAAACATATGTTACGAGCACGCTCCTAAGAAACCATGTTTAAAGTAACTTTTGTTATTCAAGGCTTGAATGGTAGCTGTCCGAGCCTAATGTAATAAATACATTTTAGAATTACATAATCTGTAAATAAAAACCCATGACCTGAGGTCATTGGCATTAGGAGGGTCCTACGTGACCAAGGCAGATCTAGATTACGCTATGCGATGTCTGCAGTAGCCTGGTTTAGGTTTGTTTAGAAATGTCATCATGTTGTATATTGTCAACCTTTTACAAACACCTTCCATGGGAAGCGGTTGACCTGTTAACCTACGCCGGAAACTTGTAACTTCCGAGCCGGCAGACTACGTATGTTTTATGTGAATCGCTGAGATAGCTAATGTTTCACTATTGACGTGATGCTCTAAGATTTCAGTTGATTCCTATCGATCAAACGTAACGGTCTCACGACCGAACTGTCTCTCTTGTTATGGAGTTACAGAATAAAGTTGTTGTACTATTTTCAACTTATCCGTTTGAATCATCTCCTTTAATTTAAGAAGAACCACTCTACTAAGATATCACATAGGAGAAAGAAGGAACCAGAAATACTTACGAATGACAGTCGTAAGGAAAAACAAACAGTCTTTCGCAAAAGCGAAACGACTAAAATATGTAGAAGGGTACACATTTTTCTGTCTGCGGCACACAGTACATGTACATGTATATTTCATACATACATAATAAGTATATTTTCGTGACAAAATACATTTATATGATGAAAAAAGCTTTATTAATTTTCAAATATTACAGTTCTATAATATTTTCATGTAAACACAGCAAACTGTCATTAACGAAATCGGGTTTTCTTAAAAGATGCTCTACCCAAGCAACTTTCCACAGATAAACAAATCTTATGATGCCGTGACGCCTTCTTAGAGCAGTACCCAAACGAAATGATATTTAAAATGCTATTGGGTGTTGTCTGCACAGCAGCCAATCCAGGAGCAGCATTCATTTTCCTTGTTGCTCATTGGCTGTACACTTGGCATTGATTGGTTGCACCCTGGCCCCATTTCGCAGAGGTGGAATTGTGGGTATCGCCCATCTAGTACCCAAGCAGCCTCACTGCACAGAAAGTTACGGGTATACGCAAACGTAAACGCTAAGCTCTTGTGTATGCATCAGCAAATATCTGTGTGCATCATGCCGAAAATGGACCCTAAAAAGCACCCTGCTCCTTCCAAGGCTTCTGGCCAAGAAGCTAAAGAAGACCATAATGAAGCTCGACGAGAAGGTGAAACTTCTTGATGTGTTGAAGGAGGGAAAAATTTACGCCGCGGGCGGTCGGCCGCCATTTCAAAGTGAACGACAGCACTGTGAGATACATAAATAAAAAAGAACATGAAATAAAAAAAGTGTAAGTATGAGTAAGTATGAGGTACTATGGCACCGCAAAGCCTGTGTCCACAGTGAGTGACAAAACCACTGTGAAAATGGAATCTGCACTCGCGTTCTGGATCAAGGACTGCAGGAAGAACATACCTCTTGACTCCAAGATCATATGGCAAAAAGCACGACAGCTCTACCAGCAGCCATTAACTCCTTCTGCTCCACAAGGTGGTGAGAAAGAGGAAGCTGAAGCTGAAGATGTAGAGGCACTGGAAGGCGATGAAGAAGGAACATTGGAATTCTTGGGCTTTGAAGAACCAGCTCCTGAAGAGGAAGAGGAAGAGCCACAACCAGGACTGTCCTCAGCTCCCCAAGGATTTCAGGCGAGCAAAGGATGGTTCCACTGGTTCCAGAAAAGGTTCCACCTAAAATCTGTTTCCCTACATGGGGAAGCTGCATCTACAGACAAAAGAGGCAACCACAAAATATCCGGAGGCCTTCGTGAAAATAATCCAGGAGAAAGGATATCACCGAGAACAGGTGTTCAATATGGATGAAACTGGCCTGTTCTGGAAGAAAATGCCGTCCCGGACGTACCTTATGAAGGATGAAGCTAAAGCCTTCATATTTAAGGTACAAAAGGACAGGGTAACCCTCCTGATGTGTGGGAATGCGGCTGGTTTTAAGCCGAAACATGGCCTCATTTACAAGGCTGCAAATCCCGGGGTACTCAAGAACAAGAACGTCACCAAAGTCCTTACGGAGTACTGGTTCCACCAGAGCTTCATTCCTCAAGTTAGGCAATACCTGGCCGATTTGGACTGGACATCAACTTCAAGGTCTTGCTCATATTGGACAATGCTGGTGGCCACCCTCTCAATCTTTATTCCACGAAGTCCAGCTTGAGTTCCTCCCTCCCAACACCACCCCTCTCCTCCAGCCTATGAATCAGAGCGTCATCTGTGCCTTCAAGGCACTCTAAACCGGGAATTCCCTCCAGCACCTTGTTGATGCAATGGACTGTGACAGTGAATTTACACTGAAAGATTATTGGTGTAAATTCACGATTGCCAAGTGTGTGTCTGTCATTGACCAGTCGCTAAATGCCTGCTAGAGTAAGTTGTGGCCAGATTGTGTCCATAATTATACAGGCTTTTCGCCTCAGGAAATCCAGCATTCAGCCATTAATAAGGCAGTCCAGTTGGCAAAAATTCTTGGTGGTGAGGGCTTTGACAATATCACCGAGGAAGAAGTCAGCACCCTCATTGATGCCCACTCTGACCCCCTCACAGACCAGGACTTGGAAGAGTTGACAAAGTCTGCCAGCGAGGAAGAAGACACTCTAGGTTCAGGAGAGGAACAGGAGGAGGAGGAGGGGTTGACTTTGGAACGCCTGTCCTAGGTTAAAAAAATTATAAACGACCTCCAGAGTTTGTTGTAACATGGGATCTTTAGGTAGAACGCCCCTTGAAGTTTTCTAATATTCTTGATACCAGCATTTGGGAGCCCTATAATCAAGCCCTCACCACCATGAAGAAGCAACGGCAGCAGCTGCCAATCACAATGTTCATCAACACAAACGAAGAAGGACCCTCCAAAGAAGCCTCTTGAATCGCCTGAAGTAGTGCCTCTTGAATCGCCTGAAGAAGTTCCTCCAAATCGCCTAGAAAATCACTGCCTCCCGAAGCACCTCCTGAAGGTGAAGAGGCGCCCTCAGAGGATATGTAGCTCCTCTGCTTAGCTGTGCAGTCATATCTTCATCGTCATTCATTGGACTGCACGGCTAATTCATCATCACCATCTTCAATCAACATTCATCACTGGTGAGTACCCTATTTACATATGTTGTACTAGTGTAAAACAATTGTTTAATGTTCTTACATATTTTGTTCTTTCTCTCTATCTCTTGTGATTTTACATACAATTGTTTCCCCCCTTGTAAAAAAAAGAAAACTGGACATCCTTAAATAATGACTGTATGAAAGAAAATGTGCATGACTGAAAACTTATGGGGGACTGGATTATTTTCACATACGTAACTAAGTCATGCAGTACATACATATGTATTTATAACCATAAAATGTAAGATTTACTTTAAAACAATATTAATAATATTTCAAAGATTAATATGAACCATAATAGGATGATATTTTAATGTATATTTGATGTAGGGATGGTCTTTTTAGGGAACTTTGGTGCTTCCACGTTCAGGATAGGAGTTTATAAGCATTTTTAGAGGGGGGGGGGGTTCCAAACATTCGTGGATTCTAACTATTCGCGGGGGGTCTGGTACGCATCCCCGAAGAAGGGGGTCCGAGCTCATGAGAGAATATATAAGTGAATATCTAAAAACTCAGCCTGCTGGGTTTAACACAGTGAGATATGACCAGATTCATAGCATTTGTGGAAGGAAAAGAGAATTCTGCCTGTTCAAGTAACAAACCATGTAGGCTACGGGGGATTGTCACCACTCCTCCCTCCCCTTGCTAGAGAGAGTACATGCTACTAGAAGTATGTACATGTATTAGGGCCGTTGCCTTGTATAATAAGGCGCCCTATGAGGTAATGTTAGACTTGCGATAATCTTACGCTAAGTCGGTTGGTATTGTACTTCCATATTCATTGGAGTGTCTTGGGGTTTGTATATCACTTACGAAGTCGGTATTATCTTCTTTGGTTATGACGGCAATGTATTAAACTCATGATGATTTCTTTCTGATGTGAGGTTCTTAGTAGAAAACACGAAGTATAAAAATACTTATATTCTCTGAGATTACATGATGAATATCAGACAAGGTGGTACAGGTCTGCCAATGACGATGGCTTGCTCGCTTCTGCCAATGATTGATGGCTAATTCTCGTTCTGTTCCCACTACCATCTCGTTACAAGTCATAAAGGAAGCAGACAGTAGCTCGAACATATGAACATACATACAAAATGAGACACACTACAGATCACGTAGGCCTTTTGAATTATAGGTCGCGGTAGTTGTCTCAAGCAGGGAGCTTGGACTAGTGTTTCAAAACAAATGAACGACCACAGATGATGGCACGTCATCTTAGCCTACATACTTTATCGTCTCTGGTCTGATCACATTCCTGCAAGCAATCTGGTTGACCTCTTTAGTTTTAGTCTTTTATATATATGGATATCAATTCCATATTTTTATTATGTAATCACTTACATAAAAGCTCGGTCAGCTCCAAAACCAACCACTGATATTACTCAACCTTGACTTGCATTTGACTTATAGGAGTGTGATACAGACACTATGTGAATATATTATAGATATATAGAAAATACTTATAAGTAAAAAAAATTCATGGTGTACACAAATACGATTCAAGTAATAAGATATAAAACATAATGATCGGTAAATAATAGTGATCACGTGATATATACTGATACAGTTTTTCACTTCATCTCTTTAACCCTCTTACGCCGGAGCCCTAAAAATCAAAACATCTCCCGTATGCCGGGCCTGGTTTGGAGTGAGCGCGGAAGTGGAAAAAATAATTTTTTCAAAAAATTACAGCGCGTGTACTTTTGTGAAGATTAAGAGTTCATTTTTGGCTCCTTTTTTGTCATTGCCTGAAGTTTAGAATGCAACCATCAGAAATGAAAAATAATATCATTATCATATGTAAATAATGCGATATATGGTAGCAAAAAAAAAATTTCATATATAATTTGTATTCAAATCACGCTGTGCAGAAAACGGTCAAAGATAACCAGTTACTTTTTTTTGCGTTGTATTGTACACTAAATTGCGATCATTGTGATATATAATACATTGTAAAACAATAAAAGCACACCGGAAAAATATTATCACAAATGATGTACGAATTCGTAACGAGCGGACGTAAAAAATGTTATTTTCAAAAATTCACCGTAATTCTAAATAATGTTCTAGAGACTTCCAATTTGTTTCAAAATTAAGACAAATGATTGAATATTACGATACTGTAAGAGTTTTAGATTAGAATTGCAGATTTCGACCATTTCGGACGAGTTAAATTTGACCGAATGTCGAAATTTTAATATATATATTTTTTTGTTTTTTTTTATATGGACATATTTCGAAGATGGAAAGCTACAACCTTCATTATTTTTTATTGTATTCTTCATAAATTTGCACACATTTTGATATATGAAACTCTATAAAAAGGCTAATATGAAAAGGAGCAAATATTAGATAATGCCATGTACGTATTTCGGAGACTTGCGGCCGCGAATCGGCGCGCGGAGTGAAGGTAAAAATATATTTTTCAAAAATTCACCATAAATCACAATATTGTTTTAGAGACTTCAAATTTGTTTCAAAATGAAGAAAATGACAGAATATTACTAGGCCGTAAGAGTTTTAGCTTACAATTGCGTTTTTCAACTATTTCGGTAGAGTCAAATTTGACCGAACGTGGTTTTTTTCTATTATCGTGATTTATATGCAAATATTTCGAAAAAGAGAAAGATACAACCTTCAATCATTTTTTAGTTGTATTCTACATGAAATAACGCACATTTTCATATATAAAACTTTATGTAACAGCTAATTTTTAAATGGTGCAAACATTTCGACAATCGCACAAAAAAATTCAGATTTTTTTCGGAAGTTACCGCGCGAACGTAATGTTTTTTTTTTTCATAAATTCACCATAAATCGAATATTGTGCTAGAGACTTCCAAGTCGTTGCAAATGAAGGTAAATGATTGAATATTACTATAATAAAAGAGTTTTAGCTTACAATTGCGTTTTTCGACCATTTCGGTAGAGTCAAAGTTGACCGAAAGTTGAAATTTTCGCACTTAACGTTATTTTATATGAAAATATTTTCAAAACTGATAAAAGCTACAACCATGGTTGTTTTTTGTTATATTTTGCATGAAATTGCGCACATTTCCATATATAAAAACTTTATGTAACGGCAATTTAAAAGGGTGCAAACATTAGGACAATCGCACGAAAAATTTATCGGAAGAGTTATCGCACGAACGTAAGGAAAAAGTTTTTTCATAAATTCACCATAAATCGAAATATTGTGCTAGAGACGTCCAATTTGTTGCAAAATGAAGGCAAATGATTGAATATTACTATAATGTAAGAGTTTTAGCTTACACAATTGCGTTTCTCGACCATTTCTGTAGAGTCAAGTTGACCGAAGGTTGAAATTTTGCACTTATCGTTATTTATATAAAAATATTTCAAAACTGATAAAGCTACAATCATGAATATTTTTTAGTTTGTATTGTTCATGAAATTGCGCACATTTTCATATATAATACTTCATGTAAAGGATAATTTAAATGGTGCAATAATTATGTCAAAGTGACGAAATAATTTCCGATATGTGTCACTGATACTTTTTAGTGCGTTAAGAAAGAAATTCGCGCTTGCGCGCCTGCGTAGCGATTGTAAACAAAACAACGCCTTGATCCGTGAACTCCCAGCATCCCCCAAGGCGCGTGATACAAAAGTTTTCGGCTGGTAGGCCTATAAGTATTTTTCCCCGAATTTTTAAAAAAAACTTTTTTAAAAAAAATTTTTGAGCTGACGTATGATACGTCCAATCGGCATACGGGAGACATTTTGACTCGACGTTTAATACGTCCAATCGGCGTAAGAGGTTAAGATACATATGCTACAGAAAATACTAATGTACTCTGATAACATGATAAAAATCATATTTTAACTGATAAAAATTTCATATATGAATTGATAAAATTATTAATGTTTATGCTGATTGATTCGTTGATTTTTATGCTAACTGTTATATGTCTGCAGTTATTGGTAAGATAAAAGGTAACAGATTGATTATAGGCTACCTGATTTATTTATACATATGTATATGGATTCATATAATTATGATTAATATAGTGCACTTTAAATAGATTCCTAGTGCATACACGCAAAGAATATATTTCAATTCTGTTATTTATGATCATTTATATAATAGATTCCTAGTGCGTACACGCAAAGATAGATTTCGACTCTGTTTTTATTTATGATCATTATATATGGATACATGATACTTTATATATAGGATACATGACCGATGGTTATACTTACTACACATTTAACTAGCGTTCGAACACTTTTCGTCCATTACACAGTTTTCCAGACAACCACCTATAGCCAAATAAAAAATGGCCAATTTCAAATGGTTAAAACAAGGGGAAAATTTGGCCTGGGGCTGGGGCGGGGTCCAACATTCTATTTTGCGCTCATACTTGTTCTCTGCATCCTAAGCCACACGAATACGTTCGCGATGAATAAAATCATCCCCAGCACGAGTCCTTCGCCAGCAACATAAGAGTTGAATATCCTTTCTGGTCGTAATTGTCGGAAGTATGTCCCTTTGTAGTCGATTTCCGACAGCCACCAGAGCGTTCCGCATTAAAGCGAGATTAACGAGCGGATAACGGGTGTCGGTCGAAGAAGTCATTAGATAAGCTTATTCACTTATGATGGTGCTTATTCCTTTCACACTGTAGGCGGTTGTTACTTGACTGCCGTAGTCTGCAGCGATGAACGATTTTTTGAAGTTGCGATGTGAAACTCTCGTACTGCAGGATACTGTAACCAGGTTCCATTAATCAGCCTGCAAGTGAAATTATACTTTGTCACAAGGGCAAACATACAAATACGGGAGGGAGAGAGCCATTAAGACCAGACTTGCCCACATGAATTCGCTGATATTTTTATGGAATTCAAAAGAGTCAGCTGTACAAACTTTTTTATCCATGGCATTAATAATGAGTGAACCTATCCAGGTCTATGATGACTGTAAAAATATCCATAATTATAAAAAATAAACAGATATCAATACGAATCCCAAAGAAAATTCGATATTACTGGTAGTAAGTTACTAGACAAAGAAGTGGAAAACGGAACTGTTTTTAAGATTGCCAGGCAACATAAGAGTCAAAGAGAATATTAATCATGATTCTGTATTTCTCTATGCTTACTGAAATTAAGTTGTGATAAATCCGATCCTGATGTGCCCCTAACAAAAGTGTCATATTTAAATTTCTCGCGCGCATCCTCTGAGGTTAATTTTTAAAACTTTATTAATAGGCAGGAGATGCAACGGAAGAACCCACTATGTAACTAATTTCTATATAAACTTTGGGTTTTTCAAGAAAATGTGACATTTTCCCATGAATGTGATTTACTTGAATTGTCATTGACTAATGTTGCAAGGAAATATTTCATATCCACTAATGTTGCAAGGAAATATTTCATATCCATGACTTGATACTTCTAAATGTCCGTTTACCAATGTCATAAGCTGTATTATTGACTCTAATTGTCTATGAGGTTCAGAAAAAAATTAATTCATTTTGATGTTATAGAAATTCTATTTGCTTATTTTGTTCAATAATTTTAAAACGATTGCAATTCCACACGGATAAGAATAGGTTATGGCTATGTATGTCATCATGACCTATGAACCACATGTAAAGTTCATGAGCTAAGCATTCCTCTCTCCAGTCAATTTGCTTTGCAAGCCCGAGACGACACACACGGATGAAGCCTATGCAAGCAGATTATTGAGGTTAAAAGGAACAATGTTGAATCGGCAAACGCGACAGGCATCTTCTAGACTGATGATGTCGTCACCAGCTTAAGAGTTACGTTACTTGCTGTAAAAGATACGACTTTAGTATTTTCAAATGATATATATATATTTTTTTTAATTCTCCACCCACATGAGAAGAATGTCTGAAAAAAAAACAGTACCAAAATTGAACAATATAATATTAGTTTCATGTTGGAAATCTGCATGATTGTAAATAAATGTAATTATGTTATATTAGATATTCCTTATTCAAACTAATGAAAAAAGGTTTCCATACAAATTCTATATATATTATTTGCCCTATAAGATCCATAAAGGATTATTCCATAGATATATATTTTCACTTCTAGACTTTCTGACTTTAAAATCTCTTTTATTTTATTTTATTTATTTATTTTTTTTTTTTATTGACTACGAATATAAATCACCGGGACAGACGATATGTCAGTAGGTTTTGATATGTTTTTGTACTTTAAGCTTATTTGTCATTACTAAAGCGTTAAGTTAGAGTTCAAATCTTTACGTACATATATTTGGATATTTAATTAACCTATGGTTACGTTTTGCTTATTGATTTTATCGTGATTCCTTTTTTGTTATAATTTGTAACCCTTCCGACTTCTTACGGAGTGTATTATATCGACTCCACTTGTATCCATATTTATTTTATTTTTTATATTTATTTATTTATATAATTTTTATATATATATATATTTGATAAATTAATGGTTGGCTTGAATATGTGGAAAAGTGTTCTAGCGGCGTACCGTATAAGGCTACTTGCGGTATCATTTCTATAGATACAAGATATGAATGATAAAGGTATTTAAAACCGTGAGAACTGCTAAATCCAATTCCGATTCCGATCCAATATCACTCGTTGTAACTCAGGTAAATTTATTTTATTTTTGTTATTAAAACAATTTTAAAGGACCTTGACACTTCCTATTTATCTCTTATTCTACCAAACAGATTGACTCTGGGTGATAAAATATGGTATTGGTTTTCATAATGAAGGAATTCACACAACGAGTTAAGGAGATTATTATTGATTTACACCACCCGAGTCAGATTATCATGTGTTGAATTCCATGTTTACTGATTTAGCACTCATAAATATTCCTAGCGCACTCAATTGCGGCGTTTGTTTTTAGTGCTATTAATTCTATATAACGTATCAAGGCGACTATTAACACTAAGAGGTGTTTATTTCCTCTGTCAGACTCGTAATTCTGTTAATAATTCTACGTGTATTCTTTCATTGATTGATTTGGCACGGGATAGGCCCTTAACTACTGACAGGTGTCTTAGTGTATCCCTTGTTTTCATGACACGTGTTACAATTAGTTATGTGCTTTTTATATCTGTAAGCATTGTAGGCCAGTAAAACAGTGATTTGGCTTTCTGTGACATAATAGGGAACCCTGGATGACGGAATGCAACCAGTTTAGGACGATTGGTATGAGAGAGTATTATTACTACTACCTGGTCATTAGTCATCTGCTGTGTTTCTTCAGTTTCCTCGTCACGGACCTACATATAATATTACATTTGATTACATAATTCTGATACACATACTTTAAATATACTTTTGCTTTAGGGTTTCTGTTCAAAGTATTTATTGTTTTGCTTAGCTGCGGACCCTTGTTTCCGTTCGAAGTGTTTATTGTTTTGCTTAGCTGTTGACCCTGTTTCCGCTCGAAGTGTTTATTGTTTTGCTTATCGCTGTTGACTCTTGCTTTGTTCAGTTTGTAACAGTTCTGCGCTCCAACCCAGATATTCAATGCTCGCGATCTCTTCGGTTAAGGAATTTTCTTGTTTAGATACGGTTTTAACAATAGGCTCGGATGTTTCTATATTTTTTTAGTCCAATTAATGGTTCCTTGCAGTATGGTGCGGGATTGCGGGATAATGCGTCGGCTATGATAATTGCTTTCCCAGTTAGATATCTTAACTTGGCTCCAAAGACCTGAATGATCATTTGCCACCGAGTTCCTTTGGGACTGTGATTAAAGCCTTTGAAAAACTCGGTAACGGACTCATGTTCAGTAAGGACTTTATCAGGATAGCCATATATTATGAACTTAAAATGTACTAGTGAGTTAAAGATACCTAGTCCTTCCTTGCCTATTACTGTATATTTACTTTCAGAGGGCTTTAGTTTAAGTGAATAAAAAGCTATAGGAAAGAACTGTTTATCATATGACTGAAGTAGTACCCCTCCCACCCCTTGGTCTGAGGCGTCTGTTGCAATAAAAAAAAATTCCTTATTTAAATCAGGGATTTTTAAGTTAGGTGAGCTGCATTATTCCACTTTTAAGATATAGAACGCCTGTTGATGCTTTTCAGACCATAATAAATCTACGCCCTTCTTCGTAAGATCTGTTAAAGGAGCTGTCATGATTGAAGAGTTACATATTTACATACGATTGTAATACCCACTACAGCGCGAAAGTGCTGTATCCCCTTTACGTTAATAGGTACCGGAAGTTATGAATAGCCGACACCTTACCATGGACTACTTTAAGACCTTGACTAGACACATAAAACCTAGATAAACATGTTCGGTTTTTAAAAACTCACATTTAGATATTTTACTCTTGAGATTATTTGTCTTTGTCTCTGTAGCACTAGCTCTAGTTTATGTGAATGTACTTCTAAGGTATTTAGAAAAGATTATAAGACCAACCATATAAGCATGTAGGGTATCCCCTAAAAGTCTCCAAACATTATATTGTAATTGGGGCGCAACGTAAGCCGGATGCATACGTTAAAATTGATATGTCCCCTGAGTGTGCTGAAAACGGTGCATGAGGTACAATCACTTAGGTAATGGTATCTGGTAAAAGCCTTTAAGTAAGTCCAAGCTGGTGAAAGATTTGTTTAAGCGACAGAAATCTACGCAGATACGCCAAGTCCGATCTTTTATGGCATGACGTTTGAGGGAAAAATTATATGGGCTATTTGATATCTTAATGACTCCTATTACTAACATTTTTCAACTTCGTCATTTATCTCTATTTTGACATTTCATTGGGAGTCTATGCAAAGGTACGTATATAGCTTTATGTTTGTCCTTAGACCGTACTTTGTTTTCAGTGACATCTGTTTTTCTCTCAGAGATCACTCGCTAGTGGAAAAACTTCCTGGTATTCAGATAAAAGATAAAAAAATGTTATTGTTATAATACAATTAAGTTTGTTCATACTTACCTGGCAGATATATATATAGCTGTATTTTCCGAAGTCCGACAGAATTTCAAAATTCGCGGCACACGCAGTGGGCGGCCAGGTGGTAGTACCCATTCCCGCCGCTGGGAGGCGGATATCAGGAACTATTCCCTTTTCCTATTCATATTTTATCAGTGCCACTGTCTCCTGAGGGGAGGTGGGTGGGCACTTTAATTATATATCTGCCAGGTAAGTATGAACGAAACTTAATTGTATTATAACATAACATTTTGTTCATGAAACTTACCTGACAGATATATATATAGCTGAATCCCACCTTCGTATGGTGGGAAGAGACCAGATGGATTTTTGGGAAACTAAATTAAGTAGATGATATACATCTTGGTTCCTCACCTGTTAGCATAGCCGACTTCGTGATTACTGTCACAATGTCTGCTTCTGCGTTACTAGTAGTTGCCAGCGAGGTAGACCTGTAATGCTGGTGCGCCTCTATATGATCTGTCAACGGGGGCGTGACCACAATGTGACTAGACCATATGACCATATTTCTGAGGGCAACGAAGCTAAAAACCACCACCTGACCTAACCTATCAAAGTTAGTTCCATAACTTCTAGGCTAAAGAAAAGGAACGCGCCTCAAGCGACCAACCCTTCAAAGTTAAAAAGCCCACCTATCCCTTTTCTATAGGATAGGATTCGTGTTGCTTGCTGCCCCCAATAATATATCTACGGATATGCATGGTCCTAGCGACGTACAGATCTCAAATGTCGTCTTCACATCCCGTCGGGAGTGTGAAGCGAACACAGAGTTGCTTCGCTAAAGCGTGGCACTCAGGATGTTACTGAGTGTCATGCCCTGTTGAAATGCTTCCGAGGCCGCGCCCTCACCTCTTGAGCATTCATATTAAGAAAAAATCTCAATCTTTATGCAAACATAATGAATGAGACTTCTAAAAGAACTCCTTGACTATAATGCCAGGGTGTTCTTGGACATGAACCAGTCTGGTCTTTTTACGGAACACCGCAGATTGTCCGTTGATCTCGACTTTCTATAGTTTTATCAAGATAAAACTTGAGAGACCTGACAGGGCACAGGACTCTCTAATGCCCTTGCCCAATAATTTGTGCCATACCCTTGGTCTCCAAGCCTTCGGGTCAAGGGTTAGACAGGTTTTCGTTCTTATCAAGAACGGAAGGCTTCGAGGACAGAACCGCATTATGTCCTTTAAAGCTAAAACCTCTGATGATGGCCTAAAACCTCACTAACCCTCTTTGCCGTGGCTAGAGCGGTTAGAATGTTAGCCTTTCTGTCACGTGTATTAAGTTCGCAGAAAGGATAGGTTCGAAACGCTTTGGCATAGAAACTCAGACTACGTCTAAGTTCCATGCCGGAACCTGCGATCCAGAGAATTTCAAGATCTCCCCAGACCTCAAAGATCGTGAAGCTTAGTTGTTTGACAGAACCGAATCTCTGAGCTAGAGGCTGTCAACAACATATTTGCATATTCTACAATAGTTAGGACTTCTATCTTATCTCCTACTTCATACGGAAAGATAGAACCATAAAGAAATTCACAGAGGTCGAGGTGGAGGAACAGTCATTTCCCTTCACTATCTCCAGAAACGGCCCCCTCCGATTGAACACTGAAAATAGGCAGCACTGCTTTGCCTTTTGGCCAAGAGACTGCCATTAATCTTGAAGATCTTATCGCTTCTCGATAGTCTAAACGCCTTCAGACTCAGAGAGGAGAGATATTAGATACTTCACTAAGTACGATGTGAGATTACACCGATTCTTCTCGGAAGGGTCTTTGGACAATTCTCTGAATTACCTGACCTCTGTGAATCCAACCTCTTAGAGGCCAACATGTGGCGACTAAAGCTAATCCTCTAGGATCATGAATAAGGGAACAACTTAAGAGGAAGCTCCTTCGTCTTTCAATATCACGAAAAACTTAACGAAACCTCTTGAGGATCGTTACGTTCCGTGCCCAAGCCCATAACCAATTCTCTCTTCTTGAGCTATGAGAGAGCTGAGAAATTATCCGAGATGATTTGGGCCACTCGATCCAAACTCACCCTTCGAGGAACTGGAGAGCCGACCAATTTGGCTTCCAATTCTTTCAGACAATGTGCCAGAAACAATCTGTTCCTTCTGTTTCGGATGTCTGGCACCCTCCTCGCTATCACCGAGGTGATCCTCAAGCCGTTTGAGAGAAAATTAGAATTATTACAAGATCTTGATGTTATTCCAATTTCTTCGTGAGGAAAAATTGTAGAGGTCTGAATTGCTGTTTATTCAGGGAAAACAAGCTTCTCCAGCGAGGAAATGGTCCCCAGCAAACTCATCCATTCCCTCACTCAGCCTGCTTCCTTCCCTAAATAAGGCTGCGCTTGCATAAGCAGGAGAGCATTATTATAGTGCTATGCCGCGTAGATTCGTACAGAATTCTGTTACCGTGCGGTAAACCCGCACCGAACAAGTATAAGAGATATCTTGTTGAAATTTCAAGTGAAGTAACGGAAGGCATGTTCCATTCAAGATTACTAGAAATTTCCTCAACCCGAGGCTAAATCCATGATTGTAGGGCAGAGAGACGGTTTATTCAGCCATTCCCGCAAGGGAGAGAGACGTAACCAAACGCGCACGACACCGAGCTAGCCGGTACTGCGTAGATCACAGTTAACAGCAGCCTTGTTCATCGTCTCGCACTATCTGCCCCTGAGTTGCCAGCTACTCCTTTTACGAAAGGGATAGGTATGAGGTTATGAGCAAAAAAAGAAACGTCTCAAGCAGGCATTTAAAACGAAACAAAATTCGCTAAATACAGAAGCTGAGTTGGTGTTGCAGTTCAATTAGAATACTTTCTCGTCTAAGTCGCAATCCGTAGAATAACTAGGATATGCGCCTACCCCTCGGACAATTCACTGCTTAGTAGAATCCTGTTGCGAGGTTAATATAACGTAGTATATTTATAGGATTCTGAACAACGATCTCCATCCTAAATTCTTTCCTTCAAGAAAACAAAATAAGGATTGGAGATCGACCACCTTCGATCTCTATCAAAAAGAGTGAAGGAGAAGTCTTCCTCGAAGGAAAGCTTCAATGGTGAACAGAATACTATCTGCATGAGTTGCCAGCTACGTCCCTTTACGAAGGAATAGGTATGATATTATCGAGCAAAAGGAAACTCTCAAGCAGGCCTATTTAACGAAACAGAATTCGCTAAATACAGAAGCTGAGTTGGTGTTGTCGTAACAATACCTGAAGAGTTGTTCTTACTCCGAAAACTCTTGGAAGGTTGAGGGAGTGTCAAATAAATACATTAGAACAACAGTTCTTTCGGCTTCTATCCGCAGAGGTAAATACGATATGCGTATATGACTGACCCATGCGTTAGCAAATGACGCAAAGATAAACTACGTAAGTATTGTAGTAATTTGAACATCGAAATTCTCTACTACATCTTCTCGACGAGGAAGAGAGAAAGAAAGGAAAACGACTGTCCCCTTCTAATGAATGATACTTTTTAAAGAATCCTTGACCTCTTTCCAGACTCTTTTCCAGAAAAGGGAGTATCGAATAGAGATCATCAATAGAGAACCGAGATCGAAAGGCCTTCAATGTTCTTATATTAGGACATAAGACTTCCTGGATCTAGTCTACAAGTCTTTTTCTTACTCCCCGGATGAGCCTCTGAAAATGAATGAGAGCTCTTCCGAAAATTTGTTAACGAGTTTTATCCGCTTAAACGATAAAAACGTTAAAATCTATGTCAATGAGAACTACCCCATTTATGAGGGGTCCCCCACTTAAATGACAAAACGTTTAGTATCTTGACAATGGGGGAAACGTCCTTACTTGACAAAAAAACTAATATTGAGCACTTTGCTAATAGGGAAAACCCTTTTAACATGACCGAAAGTCACCCAGGAATCCGAGTATATAATCTTCCCGATTCCTCAGATAAATCGATGAAGCGAGAAAGAGGGATCGAAGAAAAAATTCGGGTATGTCTCTCCGCTAACTTCCGAATCCTTTTTAAAAATTTCTGTAAAGGATGTCCTGTGGAGAGTCCTGAAAAAACCTCGTCTTGACGAGCGTTTATAAAGCGTCAAGCGTCCTAAGAAACGTCGTGCAACAGCAAATAAGACGCCTTCTACAAGTCTTTTCTCTCGCAAAGCGTCCTGCCGAGCTTCCACCGAAGCGTCCTGGCGAATGTCCACAAAAGCGTCCTGCTGAGCGTCCCTCAAAAGCGTCCTGGAAAAGCGTCCTGCTTGAGGTCCTCAAAGCGTCCTGCCGAGCGTCCTCAAAAGCGTCCCTGCTTAGCGTCTGGAAAGCGTCCTGCTGTGAGCGTCCTCAAAAAACGTCCTGCTTAGCTACGAGCGTGTCTGAGCAGAGAACACCAAGTCTTTCTGAACGACGTTTCAGAGAGAAACTCGTTGAGCGCCCTGATGCATGCAAGGCCCGCCAAGAGGCGTCCTGGCGAGCGACCTTGCCAAACATCTCAATGTTATGGACGAACCGCGTTTTGCGTATGACGTTGAATATTTTCAAGGGACGTCCTCATGCGAGTCTCCATGGAGAGCCGACGCTGCTCCTGAAGTGTGTGAACACTAAAGGAAGACGTATGGCTTTCGTCTTCAAGATGGGCCTTAAAGACCTTCATACCATTCTTACAAAGACAGTGGCCGCCTGTGCGACAACTTGCGTCTTAATAATGCAAAAGAACATCTCCAGAAACGCACTCAGCAAAGGAACGCCGAGCGTCCGAAAGACACCCTCGCAAGGTGCTTGCCGAGCGTCCTGGAGAATGTCTCTACTTATAGGACGTCGAGCACCTCCAAAAGCTTCCTCACGTCTAAATTGCCCTTCTTATGCCGAACCAGAGACATAATTGTTTGTTTGACTGTGCAAAGCAGCTTGCCGGACGTCAAAACACTTATTCAGCTTGCTTTTACGAAGTAAAGCGAACGTTACATAACGTATACGGAGCGCCATTAGGAGAGGAGACGAATACTGAGTTGCTCCTCCAAAAGGTGGAATCTAGAATGTCCTTGATTACCAAATCCTTTTTGGAGGAATGCTAGCGAGGTTTGAAACAAGCTCTAACTCATGAGCGTTTCACTCGCAGGAGGCTCCCAAATCATCTTCTGGCAAGATGATGAGGCCTCCTGTAAATATGTCCCTTAGGAAAAGAGCCAGTGCATTCTTCGAAAAGGGTAAATAAATGTGGTCTCTTCCTGAGCACCATACATTACCCGAAGACCTCTTACTTCCTTCGTTTATGTAAATATAATTCGAGAGCCCTGACAGGGCACAGGACTCTTTCATCCTCTCGTGACGAGAGAGAGGACGTGAAGCGTCCTCTCTCTAAAGCTTCTTTAGGGGGCGCGAGTCCTTCCGAGAGCTCCAACCCCTGTGTGGGGAGGGACGCCTCGGAGGACGAGAAGCAATCCTTCAAGATTCGTGCACGTGCTCGATCTTCGGCAGCCTGGGAAGGGACAACAGGACCTGCCGAAAGGAAGCCAGATCAGCATGAAAAACCCGTAACCCTCCTTCGGCTTTTGACATGCCCTCTCCCTGGTTTCCTGGGAGTCCGACAGAGGTCTAGGCCTAGAGGCGTTATGGGGCCGACTGACGTTCCCTCCTAACGAGAGAGGAGGACGTGAAGCGTCCTCTTCTCTAAAGCTTCTTAGAGGGCGCGAGTCCTTCCGAGAGCTCCAATTCTTGCGCGGGCGGGGAGGACGCCTCGGAGGACGAGAAGCAATCCTTCAAGATTCGTGCACGTGCACGATCTTTAGCAGCCTGGGAAGCGTCAACAGGTTCTGCCGAAGGGACGCCAGATCGGTGGGGAGCCCCCCGTAACCCTCTTGCGGCTTTCAACATGCTCATCCCTGAGTCCTGGAGTCGACAGAGGTCCAGGCCTAGAGGCATTATGGGGCCGATCTGACGCCCCCTCCACAACACAAGGGGCACTGCACTTCACAACACTGATTGGAGAGCGAGCACTTTAGTCTAAGATTACTTGATGTAATCCTCTAGCAGACACATCTTCTAGGCCCGTAAGCCATACCAGGGTTAGGCAAAATAAAAATCTACAGGAGGTTAGAAGGTTCATTATTTCTATCTTCTGTTTACTGTGGAGGAAAACTCCTGATTCTAACACGCTCTAAAATGCGTACATGAATCCTACTTCTTCCATAATCAGTCACACATTACACTAATTACATTGAACTTATGCAAAGAAAACATGTAAACGTCATATATACTAAGCGAGTGTCTACCGAAAGTTCCGGTAGCCTCACCTTGCCGCATGCAGACAACAAAGTCTGAAACTAGGCTAACTAGCTTCAGACATCAAATGCAATGAAAAAATTTACGATAGCGTATGCCTAGCCACAAATCCAAGTCCGAAAGAATAATTAGGATACTTAAGCGGCTAATGAAGTTTCAAAATCCTAGGCGGAGGTCTGTAAACAGTTGTTTACCGACCGGCGACAGAAAAAAATATGAATAGAAAATGGGAATAGTTCCTGATATCCGCCTCCCAGCGGCGGGAATGGTACTACCACCTGCCGCCCACTGCGTATCCGCGAATTTTGAAATTCTGTCGGACTTCGGAAAATACAGCTATATATATATCTGTCAGGTAAGTTTCATGAACAAAACAAAATTTCTGCTGAATCACTTCTGCTTGAATGACTTTACGGATATTACTTTAGATAGAGTATAAGAGAGATTCATCTACGACTGGTTTGGCGTGATTAAAAATTAGCAACAATAAAAAAAAATGTGATATATATATGTATAGGTTTTGTGGATTACTAGATTAACTTGTTGCTGCGAGTCAACCGTGTCTAGGGCTTTGTTCGCGGAAATTGTTATATTTCAGAGTGTCGGGAAGGATTAACATTTCATTTCCCAGCAAGGTCTTTTTACACGCACTAAGACATTCGAGGGTGCATGCTTCTCGAGATTTTGCGTGCAAACTGCGACTGCGGTTGTGGGAGAATTCTGTTGGGTCATTTGAACAATGTTACGATTTATGAGACAAATGTATAGTTCCTCTATATAAGTTATTATTTGATTAACTGTCTCTTTTTTGTTCAAATGGATTTTAATATGTTTGAAGGTTTATAGGATTTTCCTTTGATAAACACGCCTTATTTTGCAGGAGGTAAGATAATATTTTGTATACCCCTAGATGGATATCTTACAATCACACTAGATACAGATCAATGTTTTTTATAACTATAGAGGTATCTGTAAGCGCTCGCTTATCCGGACTTCTCATTAGGGAAGTTCGAACAACAGATGGTGAGTCCGTAAATACAGGATATTACGTGTACTAAAGGAATAAAACAAGATATTCTAATTTTTACGGACGCGTACAGTCGGGTTTCTATCAGCCGCACTTATAATAACTTATAGTAGTATTAAAAAAAAAACGAGAACCTGCTCTGATTACTTGATACGGTCGTGTGATGCATAGGAAAAGTCCTTTTTAATTTTTTCAACATCACTCTCCCTCTCCGCTGAGGTCGCTAATGTGGAATGTGCTTTGCTTTGAACACTCGGCAGATTTAACTGACCCTGACCATCTGACTAGATGACACAGTGACCAAGTGTGCATAAGCACGATTTGTTTGTTTCTGACATTTAGGGCTACTGTTTACCTATTTCTTTTGATAATAATTAGGATTCTTCTCTTTATTACCATCGGCAACGTATTGTGTGTTTTTAGCATTATGTTGCTGGTTACGTATAAAGCAACGAACGTAAGAATGACAAACTGCATTCAATATTAACTGTTTGTACTTGCTGTTGTTTACTTCATTCTTTGCTAAAATTTGAAATAATGAGGGATCCTGGTCAGCGCATTTAGCCTAATGAAAGTTTTTTATAGACATGTTATTCCTTGCAATCCAGCCGTATATTTAAAGTCAAGTCGATATTTTTTATGCATAACTAAAGGCTGAAATCGCGATCGGGACCTTGCACAGGAGCATTTCATTGTCCTGACCTGAAATAGTGTTACCTCTAATTTATCTAGATTTGTACGGGTGTTCCACTTGTTTTTGTGTTTTCTTATCACTACTGTGCCTAACGACCCTATCCATGCATCTGTATAAATACAGACGTCCACTGCGTAAACGCATATTCACTGTTTAATATGATTTGTTACGTAAAGGATTAATAATCACCCAAAATGATAAAATTAACAAAGTATATGATTATGATATTTCAGGAGAACTTCTGGAAACAGAAACTCAAAGATAAAAAACTCGCAGTAGCGAAATCTCAATGATGTAGATAATTTCTGTAAAAAGGTAAGATTAAGAATTTCTCGTAACTTCAGCCACAGGAATAACGAAATTCGACCTGCAAAGGAAACACTCAGTTACTCCAAATGAATAAAAACTTGTACTTAGCTTGCTTTTGTGGGAAGTCACGGTATCCCGATAACGACACACGGCCTTGGCCCTCCTTCTCTGTTTAGCGGATGACTGGTTTGGCTTCAATTTCCCCCATGCGCGTTGTTTGGATGATTCGAGCCCTTGAAGATCCGATGCTGCAGACGCGTTCGGTTGTTTCTTGAAGTGCCGGAAACGCTCACTAACGATGTTTTCTTGAATGATTCTAATGAGAGACGAAGCTTGCGTTGCCGTAGGAAAAGGACACGTCGGGTTTGTTTCTTGAAATTATTCACTACTGAAAACGCTCACTAAACGTTGATACTAAGTTGCTTGAAGAATCTCTTGCTTTCGTCGTCGTTGACTTGTGTAATGATACATTATTCGTTGTTCTTCGGAAGACGTTGAAGAGTTCTTGTTGTTTTCTGAAGTCGCTCACTAAACGATGATACTAGGTTGCTTGAAGAATCTGCTGCTTTCGTCGTCGTTGACTTCTGATGATACATTGTTCATTATTCTGGTTTTTCTTCGGAAGACGTTGTGGAGTTCTTCTGGTAATCTGCCACCAATATTAGGGCCGTTGCCTTGTATAATAAGGCGCCCTATGAGGTAATGTTAGACTTGCGATAATCTTACGCTAAGTCGGTTGGTATTGCATTTCCATATTCATTGGAGTGTCTTGGGGTTTGTAGATCACTTACGAAGTCGGTATTATTTTCTTTGGTTATGACGACGATGTATTAAACTCATGATGATTTCTTTCTGATGTGAGGTTCTTAGTAGAAAACACGAAGTATAAAAATACTTATATTCTCTGAGATTACATGATGAATATCAGACAAGGTGGTACAGGTCTGCCAATGACGATGGCTTGCTCGCTTCTGCCAATGATGATGGCTAATTCTGTTCTGTTCCCACTACCATCTCGGTTACAAGTCATAAAGGAAGCAGACAGTAGCTCGAACATATGGAACATACATACAAAATGAGACACACTACAGATCACGTAGGCCTTTTGAATTATAGGTCGCGGTAGTTGTCTCAAGCAGGGAGCTTGGACTAATGTTTCAAAACAAATGAATGACCACAGATGACGGCACGTCACCTTAGCCTACATACTTTATCGTCTCTGGTCTGATCACATTCCTGCAAGCAATCTGGTTGACCTCTTTAGTTTAATCTTTTTTATATATATGGAATAACATTCCATATTTTTATTATGTAATCACTTACAACATGGTCTATTGTATAGGAACAAAACAAATACTAACTACAACCAGTATGGCTACTGCACTCACCTGTACCAGAGCAATTCCAGCATATGATGTGTCTATTCTTCGACCTGCCTGTAGGAGGAAGAAAGGAAAACAGAGAAAGAAGCAGACCAGCCAACTCACTCATTCTCTCTTCACACACCACCCATCTTAGGTAAGATACAAACTGTCCCATCAGGGGCACCGGATGTGCTACACTTGTTGGGCAGCCACCACCAGACCCAAGAAAAAAGTATCCAAGGACCTGTGGGCAATGCCCTTTAGGTAAAAGGAAGTGAACGTGGTTTGACTGAGGCTAGAACCAGCATTCAAATCCTATGAACAGACAAGTTTTTCTTAGATGCCATGAGGAACTTATACCTCTGAGATCACGTGCTCTAGCATGCACAGACTCAGTGACAGAACTGGCAGGTGAGGAATATGCCTGATTAATCAGCTCACACAGCCAGAATGAAATCATGTTCTTGTCCTTTCTGGACCAGCCCGTGCTAACAGAAGGTCTAAGACACCTAGGCCTTAGGTGATGAGTCCCTTTTAGATAGCAGAGCAGAGCTCTGATGGGACAAAGTAACAAATCCTGTGGACCACTATCCACACTCATTCAGTCATAGCCATGAATTCCAGGACAAATTCGAAGACCATAGACCCCCAACCCCTGGTGTGTTTCACATCATAACTCAGGCAAAGAAGTCCTCCAACTCTTTTCGAGAAAGCCAAGGCCAAGAGGAAAACCATCTTCAGAGTCAGGTTCCTGTCTGAACAATTGACATACAGGCTCAAATGGACCTACAGGAAACTACTCAGGACCAGAGTAAGATCCCACAATGGAGGTTTGAGTTCTCTTGGTGAAAAGGATTGTTTGAAACTCCTGAACAACATCAAAATTACCTAGGAAGAGATTTCCATGCCCTTCAGGTGCATAACAAACCCCAAGGCAGCCCTGTAGCCTCTGGCAGCCGTGACGGAAAGACATTTCTCAATCCACTGAACTGAAGTTCCAAGTGGAGAGAAACCCCATTGACGACATCAATCAGAATTCGCAGCCATTTGCCCTGGTACACTGCTGATGAAGATCTGAGATAGCTGGACATCTGGCCTGCAGCTTTGCAAGAAAAGCCTCTCACTCACAGGAGATATTTGATAGTCTCCAGCCATGAAGAGATAGGGACTACCGACTGGTGAAACCTCTCCACATGAGGCTGGCAAAGGAAGTGATGCCATGGGGAATTTCTCTCGGAACCTCTAACACAGTGATTCTCAACCAGTGTGCCACGGCACACTGGTGTGCCACGAGATTATTTGAAGTGTGCCACGAAATATAGTCATGGCACACCAGAAAATACAAAAAATGGGTATAGATTTTGGTTTCACATGAATGAAAAGTAACGCTTATTGATACTGACAATTATTTAAAATATAGCCTACTTTGCAGTTTACATAAGTAACTTTCAGCCATTTGAGTTCGTCATAATATTTATAATAATTCTACAATTAATAAAAGTTTAATATTATAAGTCGCCAAAAAACACCAGGCACAAGTTTCACACTAATCATCTTCACAATTTACTCTAAGAAAAACACTGAAATAAAGTAAGTTCATATTTAAAAGTGTTTTATTTCTTAAGTCTGTAGTTCCATCTCATATTTACAAGTATATATTCTCTTAATTTTTTCTCTTAAATTTTCCAAGTGTGCCGTGATATTATTATAAGATCCTAAGTGTGCCATTGGTAAAAAAAGGTTGAGAAACACTGCAGTCTAACAGAAGCGACAGAAGGTCTGGGAACCACTCTGCCTGAGGCCACAGAGGTGCCACTAAGGTCATCCTGAGTTTTCAACAGCTCATTACCCTACGCATCCTGGGGACAACCTTGAGGTGCACGCCTTCCCTCCATTCTGCGTGATCTGTCATGTCCTAGAGCATCCTCTGCCAGAGCTAGAAGATCTGGAACCACCGAAAAGTGGACCTCCAGCTTCCTGTTGAACCAAATGGCAAAGAGATTTAACATGGGTCTTCCCAAAAGGTGAAACAGCCTGTCCACTACATCCTGATGCAGAGACCACTCCGTGCCTAGGACTAAACTACGATGACTTTGTTTGTTGGCCACTATATTCCTCTTGCCTGTAATCTACCAGGCCACGAATCCCACCAAGTTGTCGATCGCCCGCTGGTGCATCTCGACTGTCAATGAGCGGAGTTGGCAAGTCATCCCCGTGGTGTTGTCCGACATCAGAATGACAGAGTAACCCTCTACCTTCTATCAGAACTCCCACAGACCTAGAAAAGCTGCTTTCAACTCAAAAACTTTGATATGAAACAGTCTATCCTCTGCACTCCAAACACCCGAGGCCAGGAGATCATCAAGATGAGCACCCAACCATCAATGAGTCTGAGAACTGGAGGAAATCTGGGGTTGGTCAAAGTAGAGGACTCTTACCATAAAGATTCTGGTCGTCCAACCAAC
>NC_087200.1:149175291-149265696 GCF_015104395.2 Macrobrachium nipponense
TTGATTTACACCACCCGAGTCAGAGATTATCATGTGTTGAATTCCATGTTTACTGATGTAGCACTCATAATTATTCCTAGCGCACTCAATTGCAGTGTTTGTCTTTTTTAGTCCTATTAATTCTATATAACGTGTCAAGGCAACTATTAACACTAAGAGGTGTTTTATTTCCTCTGACAGACTTGTAACCTCTGTTAATAATTCTAACGTGTGTTATTCTTTCAAGGATTGATTTGGTACGGGATAGGCCCCTAAACTGACAGGTGTCTTAGTGTGTCCCTTGTTTTCATAAAAAAAACATGTTTACAATTAGTTATGTGCTTTTTTATCTGTAAGCATTATAGGCCAGTAAAAATAGTGATTTGGCTTTCTGTGACATAATAGAAGAACCCTGGATGACCCATGTAAATGGATTGGAATGCTACCAGTTTAGGACGATTGGTATGAAAGAGATTATTACTATTTACCTGGTTGTTTAGTCACCTGCTGTGTTCATCGGGTTTTCTTCGTCACATAGACCTAACATTAATTTAATATTACATTTGATTACCTAATTCTGCATAAACTCATACTTTAACATATACTTTTGCTTTAGGGTTTCCGTTCGAAGTGTTTTAGTTGTTTTGCTTAGCTGGGCAGACCCTTGCCTACGTTCGAAGTGTTTGTTGTTTTGCTTAGCTGCTGACCCTTGCCTTGTTCAGTTTGTAACAGTTCAGCGCTCCAACACAGGTATTCAATGTTCACGATCTCTTGGGTTAATGAATTTTCGTGTTCAGATACGGTTTTAACAATAGGCACGGATGTTTCTATATCTTTTAGTCCAACTAATGGTTCTTTGCAGGATGGTGCGGGATTGCGGGATAATGCGTCAGCTATGATATTTGCTTTCCCAGGTAGATCTTATCTTAACTTGGCTCCAAAGACCTGAATAATCATATGCCGCCGAGTTCCTTTGGGACTGTGATTAAAGCCTTTGAAAAACTCGGTAATGGACTTATGGTCAGTAAGGACTTTAACAGGATAGCCGTAGATTATGAACTTAAAATGTACTAGTGAGTTAACGATTCCATAGCCCTTCTTCATAAGATCTGTTAAAGGAGCTGCTATGATTGAAGAGTTACATATTTACTTACGATTATAATACCCACTACAGCGCAAAAGTGCTGTATCCCCTTTTACGTTAATAGGTTACCGTTAAAGTTATGAATAGCCGACACCTTACCATGGACTACTTTAAGACCTTGACTAGACACATAAACCTAAATAAAAACATGATCAGTTTTTAAAAACTCACATTTAGATATTTTTACTCTGAGATTTTTATTTGTCTTTGTCTCTGTAGCACAAGCTCTAGTTCATGCCAATGTACTCTAAGGTATTAGAAAAGATTACAAGGCCAACACAATATAGGCATGTAGGGTATCCCTAAAAAGTCTCCAAACACTATATTAATAATTCTGGTGAATGTAATTGGGGCGTAACGTAAACCGAAGGCATACGTAAAAATTTATAATGTCCCCTGAGTGTGCTGAAGGCGGTGTATGAGGTACACTCACTTAGCTAATGGTATCTGGTGAAAGCCTTCAAGTAAGTCCAAGCTGGTGAAAAATTTATTCTGACCTAATAAAGATAAGATATCGTCGGCACATGGCACTTGAAAACGATCGGGAATCGTTTTCTCGTTTAAGCGACAGAAATCTATGCAGATACGCCAAGTCCGATCTTTTTAGGCATGACGTTTAAGGGAAAATTATATGGGCTATTTGCAGATACGCCAAGTCCGATCTTTTTAGGCATGACGTTTAAGGGAAAATTATATGGGCTATTTGATTTCCTAATGACTCCTATTACTAACATTTTCTCAACTTCGTCATTTATCTCTATTTTGAAATTTCATTGGGAGTCTATACGAAGGGTACGTATATAGCTTTAAGTTTGTCCTTAGACCGTATTTTGTGTTCAATGACATCCAGTTTCCCCCTGAGATCACTCGCTAGTGAAGAAACATCCTGGTATTCAGATAAAAGATAAACAAAATTTCTGCCGAATCACCTCTGCTTGAATTACTTTACGGATATTACTTTAGATAGAGTATAAGAGAGATTCATCTACAACTGGTCGGGTGTGATAAAGTTTAGCAACAATAAAAAATGCGATATTTATAACTTCCATATCCACAATATATATAGGTTTTGTGGATCACTAGATTAACTTGTTGCTGTCAGTCAACTGTGTATAGTGCTTTGTTCGCAGAAATCGTTATATTTCAGAGTGCTGGGAAGGGATTAAAATTCCAGATCCCAGCAAAATCTTTTCACACGCACTAAGACATTCGAGGGTGCATGCGTCTTGAGATTTTGCGTGCAAACTGCAACTGCGGGTGTGGGAGAATTCTGTTGGGTCGCTTGAACAATATCCCGATTTATGAGACAAATGTTTGGTTCCTCTAGATAAGTTATTATTTGATTAACTGTCTCTTTTTGTTCAAAACGGATTTTAATGTGTTAGAAGGTTTATAGAATTTTCCTTTGATAAACACGCCTTATTTGGCAGGAGATAAGACAATGTTTTGTATACCCAATTACACTAGATACAGATCAATGGTTTTATAACTATAGAGGTATCTGTAAGCGCTTATCCGCCCTGTACTGAATCTGGGTTTCACTACGACGGTTAACTCTTTCTTGCCAATTACTGAACCATACTCCGGACTTCTCAATAGAGAAGTTCGAACAACAAACGGTGAGTCCGTAAATACAGGATGTTACGTGGACTAAAGGAATAAAAACAAGATATTCTAATTTTTACGGTGCGTACAGTCATGCTTAATCCACCACTACTTATAATAACTTATTGTATTAAAATTACGAGAACCTGCTCTGATTACTTGATACGGTCGTGCGATTCATAGGAAAATTCCTTTTTAATTCAAAAAGGTATTAGCATAAATGATCCAACATCGCTGTCCCCACTCTGCTAGAGTCACTTATTATGTGGAATGTTCTTTGTGCTTTGAACACTCGGGCAGATTTGACTGACCCTGACCGTTATGCTAGATGGCACAGTAACCAAGTTAGCTTAACCCTTAAACGCCGAAGCGGTAAAAAAAAATGTCTACCGTGTTGCCGGAGACGTTTCAGAGTGAGCGCGGAAGCGGAAAAAATATTTTTTCTCAAAAAATCACAGCACGCTTAGTTTTCAAGATTAAGAGTTCATTTTTGCTCCTTTTTTTTTCATTGCCTGAAGTTTAGTATTGCAACCATCAGAAAGGAAAAAGGTATCATATCATATATAAAAATATGCGATATATGATAGCGCAAAAACGAAATTTCATATATAATTGTATTCAAATCGCGTTGTGCGCAAAACGGTTGAAGGTAACAAGTTACTTTTTTTTCGTTGTAATGTACACTAAATTGCGATCATTTTGGTATATAACACACTGTAAAACGATAAAAGCAACAAAGACAAAATATTATCACAAAATAATGCATGAATTCGTAACGCGCAGACGTAAACAAATATGTTTTTCAAAAAAACTTCACCACATAAATCTGAAATATTGTCCTAGAGACTTCCAATTTGTTTCAAAATGAAGACAAATGATTGAATATTACTATACTGTAAGAATATTAGCTTACAAATGCAGTTTTCGACCATATCTGACGAGTTTAAAGTTGACCGAATGGTCCGAATTTTTTATATATGTTTTTTTATATGCAATTATTTTCGAAAATAAGAAAAGCTACAACTTTCAAATATTTTTCGTTTTATTTTACATGAATTTGCGCACATTTTCATATATAAAACTCTATGAAATGCCTAATTTGAAACGGAGCAAATATTCCGAGAATGGGACTTACGCATTTCGGAGATTTGTGGCGGAGAATCCGCGCACGGAGGGAAGGAAAGTTTTTTTTTTAAAATTATTCATAAATTTAATATTGTGCTAGAGACTTCGAATTTGTTTCACGATGAAGATAAATGACTGAATATACTAGACTGTAAGAGTATTATCTTACAATTGCGTTTTTCGACCATTTCGTAGAGTCAAATTTGACGGAACGTGGTTTTTTTTTTTTTTTTCTATTTATCGTGATTATATGCAAATATTTCAAAAATGAGAAAAAGCTACAACCTTCAACTATTTTTTGTTGTATTATACATGAAATTGCGCACATTTTCATATATAAAACTTTATGTAACGGCTAATTTAAAATGGTGCAAACATTACCACAATCGCACGTATGATTTTTTCGAAAGTTACCGCGCGGACGTAAAGAAATGTAATTTTTTTCATAAATTCACCATAAATCGAAATATTGTGCTAGAGACTTCCAATTTGTTGCAAAATGAAGGTAAATGCTTGAATATTACTAGAATATAAGCGTTTTAGCTTACAATTGGCGTTTTTCGACCATTCGGTTAGAGTCAAAGTTGTAACGAAGGTTGAAAATTGTCACTTATCATTATTATATAAAAAAATTTCAAAATTGATAAAAGCTACAACCATGGGTGTTTTTTAGGGTTGTATTGTTGCATGAAATTGCACACATTTTTCATATAAACTTTATGTAACGGCTAATTTAAAAATGGTGCAAACATTACCACAATCAACATGTATGACTTTTTTCGGAAGAGTTACCGCGCGAACGTAAGGAAAAAGTTTTTTTCATAAATTCACCATAATTGAAATATTGTGCTAGAGACTTTCAATTAGTTGCAAAATTAAGGTAAATGATTGAATATTACTAAAATATAAGAGTTTTAGCTTACAATTGCGTTTTTCGACCAATTTCGGTAGAGTCAAAGTTGACCGAAGGTTGAAATTTTGGCACTTATCGTTATTTATATGAAAAAATAATCTCAAAACTGATAAAAGCTACAATCATGAGTATTTTGTTGTTGTATTCTACATAAAAATGCGCACATTTTCATATATAACACTCCATGTAACGGCTAATTTAAGATGGTAAAAAAATTATGTCAAAGTGACGAAATAATTTCCGAGATGTGTCACAGATACTTTTTAGTGCGGCAAGAAAGAAATTCGCGCTTGCGCGCCTGCGTAACGATTGTAAACAAAAAAACAACACCTTGATCCGTGAACTCCCAGCATCCCCCAAGGCGCGTGATTCAAGTGTTTTCGGCTGGTAGGCCTAAAAGTATTTTTCCGCGAATTTAAAAAAAAACTTTTGTATGTTGACGTAAAATACGTCCAGTCGGCGTTTAAGGGTTAAGCACGATTTGTTTGTTTCTGATTTTTAGGGCTACTGTTTACTTATGTCTTTTTATAATAATTAGGATTCTTCTCATTATTACCATCGGCAACGTATTGTGTGTTTTTAGCATTATGTTGCTGTTAGTTACGTATAAAGCAACGAACATATGAATGACTTGGAGTATCATGAATTGAGCGATTACTATTAAAACAAGTTATCTCTACTGCGTTCAATATTAACTATTTGTACTTGCTGTGGTTTACTTCATTCTTTGCTAAAATTTGAAATAGTGAGGGATCTAGGTCAGCGCATTTAGACATTTTGTTGATTTGTTTATATGAACGTTAAGTATGTTAGCCTAATGAAAGTTTTTACAGACATGTTATTCCTTGCAATCCAGTCGTATTTTTAAAAGTTAAGTTGAGTCATAGAGATTCGATTTTTACGCATATAACTAAAAAAACTCAAGGCTAAAACTGCGACCGGGACTTTGCAAAGGAGCCTTTATTGTCCTGACCCGAAATAATGTTACCTCTAATTTATCCAGATTTGTACGGGTGTTCCACTTGTTTTTGTGTGTTTTCTAATCACTACGGTGCCTAACGACCTTATCCATGCATCTGTATAAATACAGACGTCCACTGCGTAAACGCATATTCAACGTTTAATTTGATTTGTTACGTACAGAATTAATAATCACCCAAAATGATAAGATTAACACAGTAAATGATTATAATATTTCAGGAGAACTTCTGGAAAGAGAAACTCAAAGATAAAAACTCGCAGTAGCGAAATCCCAATGATATAGATAATTTCTGTAAAAAATTAAGATTAAGAATGTCTTATAACTTCAGCCACAGGAACAACGAAAATTCGACCTGCAAAGGAAACACTCAGATACTCCAAATGAATAAAAAGGATTGTACTTAGCTTGATTTTGTGGGAAGTCACGGTGTTTCGATACGGCCTTGGTCGCTTTTCTCTGTTTAGCGGATGACCTGGCTTTGGCTTGAGTTTCCCCATGCGCGTTGCTCATTTGTTGGATGATTCGTGTCCTTGAAGATCCGAGGCTGAAGACGCGTTTGGTTTGTTTCTTGAAGTGCTGGAAACGCTCAATAAACGGTGATGTTTTCTTGAATGATTCTAATGAGAGACATCTCTCAGGACGAAGCTTGCGTTGCCGTAGGAAGCAGACACGTCAGGTTTGTTTCTTGAAGATATGCACTGCTGAAGTCGCTCACTAAAAGATGATACTAAGTTGCTTGAAGAATCTCTTGCTTTCGTCGTCGTTGACTTCTGATATGATACATTATTCATTATTCTGGTTATTCTTTGGAAGACGTTGAAGAGTTCTTGTTATAGGCTGTCGCCAATATATCGCTGCCACCAATTTTAGGGGTGTTGCCTTTGTATAATAAGGCACCCTGTGAGGTTATGTTAGACTTGCGATAATTTTACGCTAAGCCGGTTGGTTATGACTTCCATACTCATTGGAGTCTCTTGGGGTTTGACGATAACTTACGAAGTCAATATCTTCTTTGGTTATGATGACGGAGATGTGTTCAAACTCAATGATGATAATTTCTAAGTCCATTCAATCTCTTTCTGATGTGAGGTTTCTAGTAGAAAACACTGAGTACAAAAATACATCTATTCTTCTGAGATTACATGATGAAAATTGTACAGCTCTGCCAACGAAGATGGCTGATTGAATTCTACATGATGAATCTCAGATAAAATTGGACAGGTCTTCTAATGATGATGGCTTGATCACTTCTGTTCTACAATCTGGTTTACAAATCATAAAGGAAGCAGACAGTAGCTCGAACATACGAACATACACACAGATGACATAGATTACAAGTCACGTAGGACGTTTGAATTATAGGTCACGGTGGTTGTCTCAAGCAAGACGCTTGGACTACAGTTTACAAACAAATGAATGACCACAGGTGACGACAACTAGACACTGACTGATTACAACACGTCATCTTAGCCTACTTTATCTGGTCTGGTCACATTCCTGCTAGCAATCTGGTTGACCTCTTGGGTCACTGGTTTTAATTAATCATAATTTTAATTTTATATATATATGGAATGTTATTCCATATATTCTGCTTATGTAACACTTACATATATACATACATAACATACATACATACATACATATTATATATATATATATATATATATATATATATATATATATATATATATATATCTATATAGATATAAATATCTATATATATATATAATTCGATTTAAATATTCATTAATATTACGTATCCGATAGAGTATACTGCTGAAAATTAGACCTAGGCTAATCATGTGGGAAAATCAGATGTCCAATTGAGGCCCACTAATGTATCATGCAAATTATTTTATTGATCAAAGGACAAAATTAGTTTAATTAAACATCGTTTTCAAGGAATGTTAACGCACTGATGTATAATTTATCGGCTGTAGGAGACAAAATGACAACACCCCAGTGCAGTACGATACGTTGAGTCAAGACTCGAGCGGCAGCAAAGCCAACTTCAAAATCCTTCGGTATGCTGTCACGAAGCTAAGTTGAGTATAAAATTAGAAATGATATTGTTAAGATACAATAAAATTTTGTATACATACTTACCCGGCAGATATATACTTAGCTAATGTCTCTGACGTCCATGACAGAATTCAAAACTCGCAGCACAGCTACAGGTAAGTCAGGTGATCACCCTCTCCCGCCGACTGGGTGGCGGAATAGGAACCATTCCCGTTTTCTAATCAGATTTTCTCTTCCACCTATCTCCTGAGGGGAGGCTGGGGGTGGGTCCATTAATCTTATTATATCTGCCAGGTACGTATGTACAAAACTTTATTGTATCTTAACAATATCATTTTTGTACATGCAACTTCCCCGGCAGATATATACTTAGCTGATTGGCACCCTTGGTGGAGGGTAAGAAATAGCTAAACACTAGTACAAATAATAAAAAACAGGGAACCAACATCTATTGTAGGTAACATAAAAGCCTTGGTTCCTACCTGATTGGGCAGAAGACTTCATGATTTACTGTTCTATGAGTCCTGCCTTGCCTCCCGAAGCTTCAGTGAAGATGAAACCTGTTACTGACAGTTCTTCTGGGTCTTGTCAATGGGGGCCAGCCCGCTTACTTGACAGAGCCTTGTCTCGGATCATACCAATGGGGAAAGACCCACTTACATGGCAGAGCCTTCACCTTCATCATATCAACGGGGACTAACCCTCTTACATGACAGAGCTTAGGTCCAAATAGCTAACAAGGAGCACGACAGCCAATCCCAACCACCTGACCACACTACTATTGTTAAAACTACGATTTGAAAGGGGTACACTTCCCAAATCCCCTTCCAATCGACCAAAAAAAAAAACAACACCAAAATTTTAAACATTCTAATCTAACTAACTATATAGGATTAGCTTCAGCTCCCTGTCCCAGCAACGAATCCGCTGACACGTACAGCCCGAGCGAGAAGCACTAATCATAAGTGACGCAAACGTCTCTTAAATAATTCAATGCAAAAACTGAATTGCATCTCCAGTAGGTGGACTCGACAAGCGCCTGTAGAGACAAATTCCTGTGAAACGCTAAGGAGGTAGCTACGGCTCTGACCTCAAGAGCTTTGACTCTTAGGAGTTTTAAGTGTTCATCTTCACAGGAAGCATGAGTCTCTCTAATAACGTCTCTAATAAATAACGCTTGGGCATTCTTAGAAATCGCTCTCTTAGGATCTCTTACCGAGCACCAAAGACTATCCACATTTCCACCAAGTAGCTTCTTCTTTCTAGTAGAACTTGAGGATCCTGACTGGACACAGGGTCCTCTCTAAGTCTCTCCCTACCAAAGAGGACAGTCCCTTAATCTCAAACGTCCTTGGCCATGGCATAGAAGGGTTTTCGTTCTTTGCTAAGAAAAGGGGATTAAAGGAGCATACCACAGAATCTTCCTTAAAGCCCCCTGTGCCTTCTAAAGCCTGAAGTTCACTAATCCTCTTAGCAGAGGCTAGTGCAAAGAGGAAGAGAGACTTCCTAGTCAAATCTCTGAAGGAGGAAGCATGAGGAGGTTCGAACTTTTCAGACATTAAGTATTTCAGAACCACATCCAGGTTCCAACTAGGTGGTCTTATAGTCTTGGACTTCGAAGTTTCGAAGGACCTTATCAAATCATGTAGATCTTTGTCCTCCGAGATATTAAGGCCCCTATGTCTGAAAACAGAGGAAAGCATGCTCTTATAGCCTTTGATAGTAGAAACGGCCAGATTGCATTTCTCCCTCAAGTATAGGAGAAAGTCAGCTATTTCCGTCACAGAGGTACTGGAAGAGGATACCTTCTGCGCCCTGGTCCACCTTTGGAATACCTCCCACTTCGACTGGTACATGCGTAATGTTGAAGGTCTTCTGGCTCTTGCAATAGCCTTTGCAGCATTGCGTAAAAACCCCCTCGCTCTGACGAGTCCTTTGACAGTCTGAAGGCAGTCAGACCGAGAGCGGGGAGGTTTTTGTGGTATCTGTCGAAGTGGGGCTGTTTGAGAAGATCGTTCCGCAGTGGAAGGGACCTCGGGAAATCTATCATCCATTCCAGTACCTCTGTGAACCAATCTTGAGCTGGCCAGAATGGAGCGATGAGGGTCAGTTTTGCTCCCTCCGCCGAGACGAACTTTCTTACTACCTCTCCTAGGATCTTGAAAGGGGGAAAAGCGTACCCGTCGATCCCCTTCCAATCTAGAAGGAGACCGTCTACTGCCACTGCCCTTGGATCTGATATTGGTGAGCAGTAGTTCTCCACTCTCGCATTCCAATGCGTTGCGAAGAGGTCGATATTGGGTCTTCCCCAGAGGTTCCAAATCTTGTTGCACACCTCTGAATGCAGAGTCCATTCCGTGGGAAGGACTTGATCCCTTCTGCTCAGAAGGTCTGCTCTCACGTTCTTTTCCCCTTGGATAAATCTGGTTAGGAGAGTTATTGTCCGTTCCTCAGTCCAAAGAAGAAGCTCCCTTGCTTTCTCGAATAGGGAGAATGAGTAGAGACCCTCCCTGCTTTCTTATGTAGGCTAGAGCTGTCATGTTGTCAGAGTTTACTTGCAACACGGCACCCGAGACTTGAGGTTCGAAGTGAACGAGAGCTAGATGCACTGCTGCTAGCTCCTTCTTGTTGATGTGCCAGGACACCTGTTCCCCACTCCAGGTGCCTGAGACTTCTCTCGAGCCTAGAGTCGCTCCCCATCCTAGTTCCGAGGCGTCTGTAAATAACACTAGGCGAGGGCTCGGTAACTGCAGGGAGAGTCCTTGGTTGAGTCTGTTTGGCTCTAACCACCAACAGAGGTCCTCCTTTATTCTCTTTGAGAGCCGAAAGGAGTCCGAAAGGTCTTGGTGCTTCTGATCCCAATTCTCCCTGAGGAAGAATTGTAGGGGTCTTAAGTGCAGCCTCCCTAGAGAAACGAACTGTTCCAACGAGGAAAGGGTCCCCAGAAGACTCATCCAGTCCCTCGCGGAACACTGTTCTTTCTCTAGGAAGGTCTTCACTTTCTGTAAACATCTGTCCTGTCGTTCCTTTGATGGATACACCCGAAACCCCGAATCCATCAGAAATCCCCAGATAGACAATGCTTTGATGGGGATTCATCTGGGACTTCCCGAGTTTATTAACAGTCCTAAGGACTAAGCTAGGTCCAGTGTTAAATTCAAGTCCTCCAGACAGCAATCCTTTGACTGGGCACGGATCAGCCAATCGTCGAGATACAACAAGATCCTTACCCCTTTGAGATGTAGCCAATGAGCGACATTTCTCATTAGGCCCATGAACACTCGAGGGGTCGTAGCAAGACCGAAGCATAGGGCTCGAAATTGAAAAACTTTGCCCTGTACCATGAATCTTAGGTACTTCCTGGACGAAGGATGGATAGGCACATGGAAATACGCATCCTGAAGGTCCAGTGACACCATCAAATCCCCTGGACGAAGAGCTGCGAGGACGGAGGATGTCGTCTCCATCGTGAACTTTGTCTTGATAACGAAGTGATTCAGGGCACTTACATCCAGGACTGGTCTCCAACCCCCTGAGGCTTTTGGTACTAGAAAAAGACGGTTGTAAAACCCCGGTGACTGAAGGTCTTGAACACTTTCTATTGCCTCCTTGTCCATCATCTGTTCTACTAGTTGTAGAAGGACTTGGCTTCTTATAGGATCTCGTATCTTGCTGTTAACTCCCTCGGAGTTGTTGTTAAGGGAGGTTTCTCCCTGAAGGGGATAAGGTTTATCCCTCTTTCTCGAGGATAGATAGGGACCCAGGCGTCCGCCCCCCTCTGAGCCCAGACTTTGGCAACTTCAGAAGCCTGGCTCCTACTGTAGTCTGGAGGACTACTGTCTCACTGTGGTTTCCTGAAGGTTTTGCGTGACGATCTTCCTCTCTTGACAGGTCTCCTACTCCTAAGAGAGGTCCTAGATGCCGTTCTCCCTCGAAAGGGCTGCTGAAAAGCAGTCTTCTCTCTTTTGGCCAAAGGAACTGCATGTTTCAGTCTCTTCGCAGACTGAGCAAGATGATCTTGCGTTGCCTTCTCTGATAAGGACCTTGAGATGTCCTTAACGGTCTCTTGTGGAACAGGTGACATGAAAGGGGCCGAATACAGCAAGGAGGCTCTCTGTAGAGAAGACACTGATTTGCCAAAATGATATTGTTATGTTACAATAAAGTTTCATACATACTTACCTGGCAGATATATACATAGCTAAGACTCCGTCGTCCCCGAAAGAAATTCAAATTTCGCGCCACTCGCTACAGGTAGGTCAGGTGATCTACCGGCCTGCCCTGGGCGGCAGGACTAGGAACCATCCCCGTTTTCTATCATATTTTTCTCTCTCCACATGTCCCTCCTGCGGGAGGCTCGGGGTGGGCCTTTAATTTATATTCTGCCAGGTAAGTATGTATGAAACTTTATTGTAACATAACAATATCATTTTCATACAATCAACTTACCTGTCAGATATATACATAGCTGATTGGCACCCTTCGGTGGAGGGGTAAGAGCACATGCTACTATATGGAATAGACAGGTAAACAACATATGTTGTAGGTATAAATAAAACCTTGGTTCCTACCTGATAGGTGGTAGACTTCGTGGGTGTTTGCCCAGTAGTCTGCTTCACCTCAAGAAACTTTAGCGAGATATATGATCTATGGCCAAGAGTTCTTGTGGTCGTGCCGATGGGTCTTATCCGCTTACTCGGCAGAGCCTGAAGGACTTTGTCAATGGGTGCTGATCCACTTATATTACAATACACCTTATGAAGAGCACACAACCAATCCCGACCACCTGATCCTAACCATATGTTAGAACTAAGGATTGTTCCGATTATCCCCTAACTCGTCACAACAACCGTAACTCAAAACCACTACGCACAGACACATAATTTAAAAAAAAAAAAAACATTATACCCAACTAATTGGATATGACAAGAATTCTCTTACTGAACAACATAGACGCCGCCCGTGCGAGCCTAAGTCCTCCATTGTTCCGAAGAGACTCTCGACCATATCCAAAGAGAAGAAAAGTATATACATTTAAGGATTGGTGTCGGCTCCCGTACCCAGAATCGTATCTGCCGATACGATAGGACCTACAGAAAAACACTTCTCATATGTCACACGCACGTCTTTCAGTAATGAGATGCAAATACTGAGTTGCATCTCCAATATGTCGTATCCTATGATGTTTTTTAAGCGACATATTCTTATAAAACGAGAGAGACGTCGCTACCACTCTTACTTCATGAGCTTTTACTCTCAGTAGTTGTAACTGTTCGTCAGGACAGACCTTATGAGCGTCCGTAATGACGTTTCTTTACAAAGAACGCCAGAGCATTCTTGGACATCAGTCTTGTGGGGTCTTTTACCGCGCACCAAAGACCTTGTCTAGAGCCTCCCGAACTGACGCTTTCTCTGAAGGTAGAACTTCAGCGCTCTAACAGGGCATAGAGACCATCTCTGCTTCTCTGCCTACGACGACTCGACATTCCTTTGACTTCGAATGACTTAGGCCAGGGATTCGTGGGATTCTCGTTTTTCGCTAAAAACATGGGTCTTAAACGAGCAAATAGCCGAGTCTCCCTTGAATCTACTTTATTTATCCTGCAGAGCTTGTAATTCACTAATTCTCTTTGCCGTGCTCAAAGATAATAGGAATAGGCATTTTCTAGTTATGTCTCTAAACGATGCCAGATGAGGAGGTTCGAATCTATCCGATGACAGATATTTGAGGACTACGTCCAGGTTCCAGTTTCGGAGGTACTGGTTCTTAGACTTTGAAGTCTCAAAAGATCTTATGATCGTGGAGATCTTTATTATTTATTTTGCCAGATCTAATCCTCTGTTCCTGAATACAGCCGAGCATACTTCTGTATCCCTTTATTGTGGATACGGCTAGATGAGATTTTTCTCTCAGGAATAGCAGGAAATCAGCAATTTCCGCTATAGAGGTAGTGGAGGAGGACAACTTCTTGGATCTACACCACCTTCTAAATACCTCCCACTTCGACTGGTATACTTTCGTAGTGGAGGTTCTGCGTGCTCTCGCGATCGCGCTTGCCACTTCGCGAGAAAAGCCTCTCGCTCTGACAAGTCTTTCGATAGTCGAAAGGCAGTCAGAGCGAGAGCGGGGAGGTTTTGATGGTACCTCTTGAAGTGTGGTTGTCTGAGAAGATCCGTCCTTCTTGTAGGGATCTTGGAAAGTCTACGATCCACTCTACCACCTCCGTGAACCATTCCTGGGCCGGCCAAAAGGGGGCAAGGGGTATTAACGTCATCCTCGTCTCCTTTGACGCCACAAACTTTTTCATTACTAACCCCAGGATTTTGAATGGGGGAAAAGCATAAACGTCTACTCGAGACCAGTTTAGCAGGAGGCGTCCCACCATAAGTGCTCTTGGATCTTCCCACGACCGAGCAAAACACTGGGAGCCTTTTTGAAATGATGTTGCGAAGAGATCCCACATGAGATTTTCCCCCCACAGAGACCAGAGATCGAGACACACTTCCTCGTGTAGTGTCCATTCTGTATGAAGGACCTGGTCCTCCTGCTGACCTGTCCACCCTCACATTCCTTATTCCCTGTACGAATCTTGTCAGCAGGGAGATGTTCCTGTGAGAAGTCCAAAGTAATAGATTCTCTCGTGAGCTCGTAAAGGAACGAGGAGTGAGTCCCATCCCTGTTTCCGAATGTATGCAAGTGCGGTGGTGTTGTCCAGTTTACCTTGCACTACTTTGTTTGACACCAGCGGTTCTAGGCTCTTCAATGCCAGATGTACGGCGAAGAGCTCTTTGCAGTTTATGTGCCAAGACACCTGTGCTGGTTCCCAGGTGCCTGACACTTCCTCTGAGCCTATGTCGCTCCCCAACCTCTCTCCGACGCGTCGGAGAACAACACTAGGTCCTGGGTTCTGTGTTCTTAGAGAGATCCCTTTGTTCTCTTCCAGAGGGAGCAACCACCATTGTAGGTGTGACTTTATCTCCACTGGAATGGGAAAAACGTCCGACAGTTGTCCGGTTTCCAGCTCCAAGACCTCTTGAGGAAGAATTGAAGCATGGGACGTACATGGCAGTCCTTTCCTAGAGGGACCGAATTTGTTGTAGCGCGGAAAGCGTCCCCCAGAAGGCGCTCAACCATTTCCCTCCGCTGACGTTTGTTTGCTATCTCTAACAGAAGAGAGAGACTATTCGCAAACCTTTTCTTTTGCGATTCTCTCTTGCGAAGGAAAAACTCGAAAACCCCGAGAATCCATCCGAATCCCCAGATAGACTAGGTCTTGTCTCTCCGATCTGGCCCTGATGAGCCAGTCGTCCAGATACATAGAGACATTCACTCCTTTGAGGTGAAGAACCTCGCCACATTCTTCATCAGGCTTGTGAGACCTGAGGAGCTGTGGACAGGCCGAAACACAAGGCTCTGAACTGAAAGATCCTTCCCCCCGTCATGAAACGGAGGTACTTCTTCGATGAAGGGTGGATCGGTGACGTGAAAGTAGGCGTCCTGGAGATCTAAAGACACCATCCAATCTCCCTGACGTAATGACGCCATGACTGAAGCAAAGAGTCTCCATGGAAGAACTTGCTCTTCTGAAACCAATATGTTTTCCAGAGAGCTGACGTCCCAGTTACTGGGTCTCCAGCCTCCTCCCGAGCTTTCGCCACAAGAAAAAGGCGATTGTAAAACCCGGGGAGTGTTGATCCCGTACCAATTCTATCGCTCTCTTGTCCCACATTTGCTCCACCATCGATCGAAGAGTATCCCTCAGCACAGGGTCCTTGTATTTGGCTGATAGTTCCCTTGGTATTGACGTTAAGGGAGGAGAGTTTAGGAAAGGGATACGATATCCCCTCCTTAAGATCGCCAAAGACGACGCGTCTGCATTTATCAGTGTCCAGGCTTCCACAAATCCCAGGAGCCTGGCACCTACTGTGCTTGGAGAGAGGAAATCCTTCATTTTCCTTTCTTAAAGGGTCCTAAAAGCAGATCTACCTCTTTTCTCTGGAGCCTTCCTCCTTGTGGAGGGTCTGGAGGTTGACACCTCGAAAGGGCTGCACCGTTGTATGGATCCTTTCTTGTCCGATGTAGCAACAGGTTTCTTCTTTCTTGCTGACTGCGTCAGCAGATCCTGCGTTGCCTTCTCAGTTAAAGAATGCGCAATGTCCTTTACTAACTGAGAAGGGAACAAAAAGTCAGATAGAGGCGCATATAGAAGTGCTGCTCTCTGAGCATGTGAGACTGCCTTAGTTAAGAAGGCGCCATATACAGTCCTTTTCTTTAAAAGACCTGCTCCAAACAAAGAGGTTATTTCAAAAGATCCATCCTGTACCGCTTGTCAATACAAGACAATATGCATAATAGGGCTTCAGGTTCGATTCCTTCCGAATCATGTGCTTTCTTGGACATCACCCCAAGGGACCAATCTAAGAAGTTAAAAACTTCCAATACACGAAAGAGTCCCTTGAGGAGATGATCCAGTTCCGAAATACCCCATGTAATCCGTGCAGAATTGAGACTTGGACGCCTTGAAGCGTCAACCAAAGTCGAAAAATCTGTTTCGGTTGTAGAAGGGAGAGCAATACCCATATTCTCTCCCGTCTGATACCAAACGCCTCTTTTCCCAGCCAATCTTGCTGGAGGCATACATAAGACTGTCCTTACTAAGTCTTTCTTAGACTTCATCCAAGAGTCTAAGGAATGTAAAGCTCTTTTCACGATATGGTAGGTTTCATTTTGAGAAAAAGACGAAGGCTTCTTCGTCTTAGTACTGGAAAAGAGCTGAGCGCGGAGAAGGAGGAGCGGCAGGAGTCAACTCGTCTCCGTACTCCTCCAGAAGTAAGGTAGTCAAACACCTTATAGTTAGAGAGACCTTCTCTTCCACTATATTCGTCATCCGAGTTTTCCTCTAACTCTGGATCCACATGCTTCTCCGCTCTCCTTTACCGAACGTTCGTCTTCTTGAGGAGACAAACTCCTAATAAGGAGAGGGGCTAAGGGAATGATACTCCTCCTCTTTCCCGCTCTAATAGTCTTCGAAGGCGTCATAGGCTTCGGCTTCTCTAAAATTTTAGAAGACGCTTCCCGCTTACATGACGTTTCTCGTTCGCCTCCAGCGTCATGGATGACGTCTTTTTGTTGACGCCTCGATGACGCTTCGCACTTGGAAGACGCTCCGCTCTCCAAAGGCGTCCTACTTGGCGTCTATAAGATTGGACGGAGCGTCATGTCTATGTTCCTTTTCCAATGACTCGTCGCGTCTAAAGACGTCTTTTTTTTTTTTTTTTTTTTTTTTTTTAAAAGACGTCTTTACGTTCTCTGGCGTTACGAAACTCATCGTAAGCACCTGTTCTCGCTCTCGAACTAGACGCTTCTATAAGACGTTTAGCCGTTTCCCGTCTGTATGACGCTTCTCGTTGAACAGGTGAGAGAGGACGAGACTTCTTAATTGGAAGCGTCACGTCCTTCCGACGTGGCGCTAAAACTCCCACTAGAGATGACAGCTGCTCTTGAACTGCCATGATGATCTTTCTTGACGCTTCTCCCACGTCCAGTGCATGACGTCTTTCGTCATCACTCGGGGAAGAAGAAGAAGGAAAGGGCACTTCCCCGCGTACACTTCAGGTGACGCTGACGCCCCCTTTCCGCTTTCTTGCTTAGGCTGACAGAGCGTCATCTGAGAAACGCTCTGGACTAGAATCTATGTCAGGCTTCATATGACGCTTCAGCGGTCTTGACAAGTTCGATTCCTTCCACCCTCGTTTAGGTGAGGGAGAGGGAGAGGACGAGAAACACTCGCGAATGACGCTTTTCTAAAGCGCCTTGAGCGCCTGCCACGAAGCAGAGCTAGTTGAAGGACGTCTGAACCGTTGGGGATCCCCACCACCTCCTTAAGGCTTTCGACTTTCCTTCTCCTCGGGCTTGTGAGCTTGGAAGAGGTCTAGGCCTGGGAGCGTCGCAGGGACGATCAAACGCCCCCTCCACAACACTGGGAGAACTCACTTCACAGTAATGTTCACTTTCACTAGCCTTACCTTTGAAGTCCGCCATCTTGGACTTCATGTCTCTAATTGTAGCTTTCAGATTGGCGATTTCCGATGCCGAATCCGAAAAAGCACTCTGAGAATGAGATACATAGGGAGAATCTACATCAGTAGGATTAGAATTATCAGTGAAAGGCTCAATAGGCCTTGAACTCACACCTTTCAATCGTCTAATTCTATCCCTCTCTAACTTCTTCAATAGAAGTCAAAGTCTTCCACTCTTCTGCATTCATCCCCTCGCATTCCTTACAAGTATTAATAGCAGAACACTGAAACCCCCTACATTTACGGCATACAGTGTGAGGATCAACCGAAGCTTTCGGTATCCTCACCCTGCAGCCTACATTCACACACATTCTCACACTCACATTAGAATCAGACATACTGAGAAAAATCCAAAAGAGTTATTCCAAAAACAGTCCACAGTAGCGAATGCCAAAACACGATCCAAATACGTCACAAAAAGCCGAAAAACGTTTGATCAAAGGTTGAAAAATGAATCTAAGTCAGGAGGTAATGCAACAATGTTGATACCACCGGCGACAGAGAAAATATGATAGAAAACGGGGATGGTTCCTAGTCCTGCCGCCCAGGGAAGGCAGCCGGTAGATCACCTGACCTACCTGTAGCGAGTGGCGCGAAATTTGAATTTCTGTCGGGGACGACGGAGTCTTAGCTATGTTATATATCTGACAGGTAAGTTGATTGTATGAAAAGGAAATGTAAACAGACCTCTTTTTAAGAACTCCGGATCCGAAGAGAGAAGCAATTTCCGTTGATCCATCCATCACGGCCTTATCTAAACAGAAAGACACTAGTCAACACCTCCATCGTTACAAAGTCTGGATCCTGAGCTCTCTTGGCCAGGGCTCCCAGGGCCCAATCCATAAAATTGAAGACTTCAAGTGTGCAAACAGAGACCCTTAAGCAAATGGTCCATTTCGCACATCCCCAAGAAGCCTTTGCCGACAGGAGAGAGTCTTCTTGAAGAATCTACAAACGATGAGAAGTTGGCATCAGCCGAAGAAGGTAGACCCAATCCCATCGATTCTTTAGTGTCATACCAGACACCTGGTTTACCTGCCAACTTAGAAGGAAGGCAGGAAAAAACAGTCTTGCCCGCTTCTTTCTTAGAGAGGAGCCAGCTCTCCAAGCTCTTGATGGCTTTCTTCATAGAAAGCGTTGGACGCATCTTGACGAACGAAGGTGACTTCGAAAGTTAAGTGCTTGATAGCAGCGATCCTGGCGAAGGAGGATCCGCTGGGCGAAGCGATGTTCCACGAACTCTTTAAGTAGCAGGGCTGCCAGTCTCTTGTAATCCAAGACGCCCGCATCTTTAGGAGCTTCGTCCTCGGAAACCTCTCCAAAACTAGCATTAGGGGAAGAAGGCCTCTTTGGAGAAGGAGTCCTAGAAGGAGAGGGGCTCTTCTCCTTCGAAGGAAGCTTGGAAGAGGAAGTGAGTCCACTTCCCGAGATGATCTTTTCCACAGAAGAACTCGCTTCTGCTGGAAGGGGCCTAGCTGGAGAAAGAACGACTGCCGCTAGGAGTCTGACGTTTCATAGGCTCTTGGTGCCTGAGAGGGGAAGAGCTTGCATCTTTGCAGGAGATCCACCAGGAGTAAGGCGAGAATCCAGGACCAGGCTCTTTCCAGGCTCTTGGCACCTGTGAGGAGAGGCGCTAGCGTCACGTCGGTTGACGTGGCGCCTGTCAGGTGCTACGCGCCTTGGGGTAGAAAAACGCCTGCCCTCATCCTGGCGCCTGCCAGGAGAGGCGCTTACTTCCTTCCAATGACTCTTGCGAGAGGAAAAACTTGATTCTCCTAAAGAGCGCCTAACAGGAGTAGGGCGCGAAGCACCAACCAGGCTCTTCTCAGGCTCTTGGCGCCTGCCTGGAGAGGCGCTAGTGTCCTGTCGTGAGCGCCTGGACGGAGTAACTAGCCAATTAGGAGTAGAAAAACGCCTGTCATCATGATGGCGCCTGCTAGGAGAGGCGCTAGAATCTCTCCAAGAACGTCTGGGGAAGAGAACTGCTCATCGCTCTCTCTGTGTCTACGGGAAGTAGCAGAAACTCTCCTGCTCCTTTAGCTTGCAAGGAGAGGCGCTTCTATCCCTCTGAGAGCGCCTATAGGGAGGAAAGGCGTTTGACTAACTCCATACGTATGGAATCGCTGATCCTGGCTCCAGCCAGGATTGGGGCTTGAGCCCTTACTAGGGCGGCTAGAAGAATACAGGATCTTACTTGAAGAAGAGCGTCTGGCCGGAGTCGCCGATCTGTTTCGCGATGAGATGAAGCGTAGTCAAATGATTTAGCTGGAGAGGAGCGTCTTACAGGAGAGAGGCGCCTGCCAGAGTCCAAACGCCGACTCGACAAAGGTCTCTTAAGAGAGCTCTTGACCGGAAGAGAGGAGTCCTTCCAGTGAGAAGACCCCTTGGAAAGAGAGCCTACTAACGTGGATAACTGCTCTTGCAGGCCCACCAAAAACTTCTTGATCGAAGATCGAATTCCTTCAGGAGAAGAATCAGGAGACCTCATTGCTCTCTTCTTCTGAGCGGGAGAATACTCCAGAAAAGGCTCGGGGCTGGAGTCTAACTTGTGTCCTGCAGGAGGCTTCCAGGCTCTCTTCAGGGGGCGCGACTTAGAAGCGGAGCTCCATCCGCGTCTCGGTGAGGAAGAATCCGAGTCAGAAAAACACTTCCTAAGGACGCTTTGTCTATAGCTGTCAAGGCAGCCTGGGACGAGTCTACAGGATCTGCCGTAGGAACCCCTGACCATTGGGAATACTCTACATTCCCCTTTGCGGCTTTCGACATTCCTCCTCCCCTTGGTCCATGGGAGTCTGAAAGAGGTCTAGGCTTGCAAATTACGGATCGACGCTTTCATTGCAGCCCTCTCCAAAGACAAATCTACGAGTTCGCTGCGGGGGGAAGGAGCTGAAACCACGTTAGAAGTAGGAGAAACTACATTAGGATTAGAATGACTGTCCTGATCCATAAAGCAGGACCTACTTGAACTTCTAGCTGAAGCCTTTCTGATTCTATCTTTCTCCAATTTCTTTACATACGCAGTCAAACTCTTCCATTCATCACAAGTGTTACTAACAGAGCATTCATTCCCCCTACATTTAACACAAATAGTGTGAGGATCCACCGAAGCTTTCGGCAGTCTCACCTTACATCCTTCTTTCATACACACTCTAAAACGAGTTTCAGGTGCAACATCAGACATATTGAAGAAAAAGTCCTAAGCAAATCCAAACAACGGTCCAAAACAGCGTGTGCGAAAGCCAAAGAATGAATACTTCACCAAAAAACAATCCTCAGCAAAGCAAGCAAGAAGAATTCCATTGCAGGAGGAACCAGCAACGATGTTGTCGGTACCGGCAACAGAGAAAATCTGATTAGAAAAACGGGAATGGTTCCTATTCCCGCCACCCACCCGCGGCGGGAGAGGGTGATCACCTGACCTACCTGTAGCGTGCCGCGAGTTTTGAATTCTGTCAGGACGTCAGAGACATTAGCTAAGTATATATCTGCCGGGGAAGTTGCATGTACAAAAATCGTGGACCCATCGGTATATATTTTCCTTACTTTGCAAAATATTTATCTTTAACACGTTGAATAAGCCTACTCAATTCTAATGTAATTTATTTGAAGTATAACACCTTTGAAAGGAAATGTTATTTACTGTTAAGTAAATAATCTGGCACCTGCATATGGCAATATTTCATAACGAACAATGAATTAAGAAACTACGCCAATTCTTCGTTGGTACAAAGAGGTTCTGTAGTAGGTATGTATAAAAATTGCCCTTATTTTAATATTGCTGAACAAATAGTATATATAAATTTTTCACTTCTGCACCCATATTTTATCACCCATCGTAGATGGGTAAGTTTGCTAGTCAATATAAATGATGAAGAAATTAATAGCAATAAATATGAAATACCAAATTTAGAATATGAAAGTCACTGCAAAATAATGTGCAGATTCTGTATTCACTTAGTATTGTATTACTCCTACTATTAGGCTAACTCGAGAATATAGGCTAAATGCATTAAATATAGTACACTATTTTAAAGAAAATTATACACTATGAAATTATAAAATGATGAAGTTAAAATACATATGTGTAATAAAATGATAAACAGCGTTATCAGAACTTTGCCAAGTAGTAGGCTATATCGGAAACTAGTTCTGTGTTTAATATATGACTGAAAATTAATGTTAATAGTTGAAATAAAGAAAATAATGCATTTAACAACGAATTTGTTTAACGGAATGGTTGCTGGAACAGAACCCCGTCGTTAAACGAAGAGTACCTGTAATGTATTCCAGACACCCAAAAATATTAATAAAAAATACATTTTATAAAGACTAAATAGTTTTACATAGAGAAAAGAATGCGACATCACTCTTACCTGTATGGAAGACTCTTGTTAACATATGGAAAATGGAGAGTAGGGGATATGGAGGAGGAGAGGTTATTGTTTGGAAAGGGGAATACCTCACCAGAAGGACTTCAAGTATCAAGGACCTATCTGGGTTTAATTCTCATAGTTTTTGCTGCCTTGAAGTTGTAAACAATACGTGGCACGTCCCAGGTGGCGGCGGAGTGATCTCATGGCTGCTGATTAAAAATCAAGCCGAACCACAGGAGTTTCCGGACCATAGAATGCCAGTTTTAAGATATTCAACGAAAATTGTCTGTCAGGTGCTTAATTGACATAAGATACATTGATGCAAAAAAGTTTGGTATTTCCACAGAAGCAATCCGCGGTGGCTTAGACTATGGCAATTGACTGTTTCCTATGTTATTTTAGTTGCTGAACAAGATTTAAAAGTAAATATCCATTCGGCCTGCTGTAACTAAGCAGTAATTTACCTTTGAAAGTTACATAATAGCCGTACCAAACTCAAAGGTAAATTAAAGTTTAGTTCCAACCAAACGAAAAAAAATATTCCTTACAACCCTTGCAAAGCAACTAAAATAACATAGAAAATGTCAATTGCCATAGTCTAAGTCACAGAAGAACGGTCCTATAGGACGGTACCATGTATTCGTTACGGTGAGGGAAATGTAAACACAGCCGCCATGTTTGAACTCCCCAACCACCACGGAACCATATGTTCACTAAGGGGGGGGTTAACGCACTGGGGGTGGGCGGTTTAAGGTGGAAGGTACGAGTTGTCTTAGCAGCACCCCACTGAATAGTATCAGAGACCTTAACATAACTTTCGGCAAAAGCCTAACACTCACTTTCCTAAAAAATAATAATTAAGAATAATGTTTGGACCTTACCTTAAAGGGGTGGAGGGTACAAAGCAGCAGCTGCCTTTAAGAATGCATGGAGGCGGGTCTTGGGTTCTCCAAAATGCAGCTTGAAATAAGCAACAGCCAAGTACACAACGAAGTTGTACATTCTCCTCCTGTATCTTGGAGTCGACTGCCGTAGTTCCCTCCACCTCCTCTCGATTGTATTTGTATGGGCACCGGTTTCTGGGTCCACAAAGTTCATCGAGTGGTGACTGTCAAGTGGACATAACCTTCATCTCCCAGGCAGTCATAAGCCCTCCAACAGTCAGAAATAATAGTGGTACCCGGCACTACGTGTTGATACTAGAACTAGGTTTTAGGACGTTTCAGTACCTATCTACCTACCTGTTACGCGAAATTGCACATTGTGTTGCATATTACATACACACTCCCTATATGATTTATACATAACTTAATCCCTCCCCTTTCCATTATTCACGACTAGCTCTTTACGTTACACCATTTATAATGCATTTCTCACCCATACCAATACCTGGATTAAAGTTTGCCATTATTATTATAAAACCTACATTTAAATATATTCCATTATACCATTTTACAGACATTACAATTTACACCTCCCTTCCAGTTTCCTTACTATTATGCAGTTATGTATGGATACTTTCAACATTTTACAACACTTCCACACCCTTCAAAGTTAGGTTTATATGTCATTTTACCTACTGGGGGGTGAATCCCCCCCGGTTAGGCAACATACCCTACTAGGTTTAGTTTGTTATATGTTGGTTTACCTACTAGTTTTACTTCCTTGAAGGTGGGTACCCGGTTAGGCTAGGTTGGTTAGTTATTCTTCAATGGGGGGTATGGGGGGGGGGGGGGGGGGGGGGGGGGGGGGGGGGCTGGGGGGGGGGGGGGGGGGGGGGTCTGTCTGCCGGTCAGGCAACATTCCCTACTAGGTTAGTTCCCTACTAGGTTAGGTTACACTCCCTACTAGGTTAGGTTTGGTTAGGTTACATTCCTTACTAGGTTAGGTTAGGCCTTTAAGGGGGGGTACGGGGGGGCGTTCAGGCAATATTCCCTACTAGGTTAAGTTCCCTACTAGGTTAGGTTAGGTTGGTTGTTACATTCCTTACTAGGTTAGGTTAGGTCTTCAAGGGGGGGTATGGGGGGGTGAAGCCGCCCCGGTCAGGCAACATCCCTACTAGGTTAGGTTAGTTTAGGTTACATTCCTTACTAGGTTAGGTTAGACCTTTAAGGGGGGTTACAGCAACATCCCTTCTAGGTTAAGTTCCTTACTAGGTTAGGTTAGGCCTTTAAGGGGGGGGGGGTACGGGGGACTCTGCCCCCGGTCAGGCAACATTCCCTACTAGGTTAAATTCCCAACTAGGTTAGGTTTAGGTTAGGTTACAATCCCTACTAGGTTAGGTTAGACCTTTAAGGGGGGGTACCACGGTCAGGCAACATTCCCTGCTAGGTTAGGTTAGGTTGGTTAGGTTACATTCCCTACTAGGTTAGGTTGGTTAGGTTACATTCCTTACTAGGTTAGGTTAGGCCTTTAAGGGGGTCTTAACCCCCCGGGGTCAGGCAATATTTCCTACTAGGTCAAGTTCCCTACTAGGTTAGGTTAGGTTACATTCCTTGCTAGGTTAGGTTAGGCCTTTAAGGGGGGTACAGGGGGGCGAAGCCCCCCGTCAGGCAACATTCCCTACTAGGTTAGGTTAGGTTGGTTAGGTTACATTCCCTACTAGGTTACCTACTAGGTTAGGTTTGGTTAGGTTACATTCCTTACTAGGTTAGGTTAGGCCTTTAAGGGGTCGCCCCCCTGGTCAGGCAATATTCTCTACTAGGTTAAGTTCCCTACTAGGTTAGGTTAGGTTTGTTAGGTTACATTTCTTACTAGGTTAGGTTAGGTCTTCAAGGGTGGGTACAGGGGGGCTTTGCCCCCGTCAGCAACACCCCCTCAGGTAAGTTCCCTACTAGGTTAAGGTTAGGTTAGGCCTTTAAGGGGGATTCCCCCCCCCCCCCGGATCAGGCAACATTTCCTACTAGGTTAGTTCCCTACTAGGTTAGTTACATCCCCTGCTACTAGTTAGGTTTTACATCCCCTGCTAGGTTAGGTTATGTTAGGTTGGTTTGGTTCTTTAAGGGGGGGTACAGCAGGGCCAACACCCCTTTGTCAGGCAACATCCCCTACAAGTTAAATTAGTTTTGTTATATGGTAACCTATGTTTAATTTGGTATTTAGTATTTATTAAAACATCTTGGCCCTATTACACATTTACCACCCAGGACTTAAATCCCACCCCCTCCTGGGCCCGTTATATATGTATTTGTATTAATTCATATTTTGAACCCATCCCACATTTACATTTAGTTCCTTAACTACCCATTTCCTTTTATTACCCTTAACATTGCCAACAAAAAAATTATTTTGTTAACCCTTGTAAACGCCGAAGCGGTAAAAAAAAAATGCCTCCCGTGTGCCGGAAGTGTTTCAGAGTGAGCGCAGAAGCGGAAAAAATATTTTTCTCAAAAAATCACAGCGCGCTTAGTTTTCAAGATTAAGAGTTCATTTTTGGCTCCTTTTTATGTCATTGACTGAAGTTTAGTATGCAACCATCAGAATGAAAAAAAAATATTCATTATCATATATAAATGATGCGATATATGATAGCGCAAAAACAATTTCATATATAATTGTATTCAAATCGCGCTGTGCACAAAACGGTTAAAGGTAACGAGTTACTTCTTTTTTTCGTTGTAATGTACACTAAATTGCGATCATTTTGGTATATAACACATTGTAAAACGATAAAAGCAACACAGACAAAATATTATCACAAAATAATGCATGAATTCGTAACGCACGGAACGTAAAACAAATATTTTTTTTCAAAAATTCACCATAAATCTAAATATTGTCCTAGAGACTTCAATTTCTTTCAAAATGATGAAAAATGATTGAATATTACTATACTGTAAGAATATTAGCTTACAAATGCAGTTTTCGACCATATCTGACTAGGTAAGTTGACCGAATGTCGAAGTTTTTATATATATATTTTTTTATATGCAATTATTTCGGAAATAAGAAAAGCTACAACCTTCAAATATTTTTAGTTTTATTATACATGAAATTGCGCACATTTTCATATATAAAACTCTATGAAATGCCTAATATGAAACGGAGAGCAAATATTCCGAGAATGGAAAGTACGCATTTCGGAGATTTGTGGTGGTGGAGAATTCCGCGCGCGGAGGCGGGAAGGAAAGATTTTTTTAAATTCACCATAAATCTAAATATTGTGCTAGAGACTTCGAATTTGTTTCAAGATGAAGATAAATGACTGAATATTACTAGACTGTAAGAGTTTTAGCTTACAATTGCGTTTTCGACCAATTTCGGTAGAGTCAAAGTTGACCGAACGTGGTTTTTTTTTTTGTTTTCTATTTATCGTGATTTATATGCAAATATTTCAAAAATGAGAAAAGCTACAACCTTAAATTATTTTTTGTTGTATTCTACATGAAATTGCGCACATTTTCATATATAAAACTTTATGTAAACGGCTAATTTAAAATGGTGCAAACATTACCACAATCGCAACGTATGATTTTTCGGAAGAGTTACCGCGCGGACGTAAAGAAAATGTAATTTTTTTCATAAATTCACCATAAATCGAAATATTGTGCTAGAGACTTCCAATTTGTTGCAAACTGAAGGTAAATACTTGAATATTACTAGAATATAAGCGGTTTAGCTTACAATTGCGTTTTTCGACCATTTCGGTAGAGTCAAAGTTGACCGAAGGTTGAAAATTTGTCACTTATCATTATTAATATGAAAATATTTCAAATTGATAACAGCTACAACCATGGGTTGTTCTTTGTTTTAGTGGTATTGTGCATGAGATTGCGCACATTTTCTTATATAAAACTTTATGTAACGGCTAATTTCAAAATGGTGCAAACATTACCACAATCGCATGTATGATTTTTTCGGAAGAGTTACCGCGCGGACGTAAGGAAAAAGTTTTTTCATAAATTCACCATAAATCGAAATATTGTGCTAGAGACTTCCAATTAGTTGCAAAATTTAGTTAAATGATGGAATATTACTAAAATATTAGAGTTTTAGCTTACAATTGCGTTTTTCGACCATTTCGATAGAGTCAAAGTTGACCGAAGGTTGAAATTTTGGCACTTATCGTTATTTATATGAAAATATCTCAAAACTGATAAAAGCTACAATCGTGAGTATTTTTTTGTTGTATTCTTCATAAAAATGCGCACATTTTCATATATAATACTCCATGTAACAGCTAATTTAAAATGGTACAAAAATTATGTCAAAGTGACGAAATAATTTCCGAGATGTGTCACAGGTACCTTTTAGTGCGGCAAGAAAGAAATTCGCGCTTGCGCGCCTGCGTAACGATTGTAAACAAAGCAACACCTTGATCCGTGAACTCCCAGCATCCCCAAGGCGCGTGATTCAAGAGTTTTTGGCTGATAGGCCTAAAAGTATTTTTCCGCGAATTTTAAAAAAACTTTTGTATGTCGACGTAAAATACGTCTAGTCGGCACCCGAGAGACAAAAAATGTCGACGTAAAATACGTCCAGTCGGCGTTTAAGGGTTAATTGCTTGTACATTTACCTCAGCCCACCCTGCCTCAACCAATAGCATCAAAGCATTTTTACTACTCCACCCCACCTCCCCTACCGTTTTGTACGGTCCGGCCTCCTACCACCTCCTAACCGAACAACTCCAACACTGTTGAATCTGCCGCCATGACTTCAACTGGTGCATCAACTTCACGCTCGCCCGAGCCCCTCAGCAGGAACTCTTTGCCAACTTCATGTAACAATTGTTACATGAGTTACAAAGATTTCTCGCCTATTACTCAGGTAATTATGAACGACTGATCGGTTTATACCAGGACCACGGCCTCCTGAGAAAGCAGGTCTTTTGCCCCCATTGAGTTACAAAGATTTCTCTGCCTATTACTCAGGTAATTATGAACGGCTGATCTGTTTACGCCAGGACCACTGCCTCCTGAGGAAGCAGGTCTTTTGCCCCCATTGTGGGAATGAGTGCTGCCTAGATTTGCAAAAGAAGTGCTTCAGGTAAATACCTTACGAGTAGTTTGTTGGTTTCTACATGTAACCGTGATATGACCCGGCCCTAGATTAATGGTAATATTATATTACACCTATACCATATTTTCATGTTTTGAGGTTTATAACTGGTATTTTTCCCTCCACGTTTACCTTTAGGTGTGACCGGTCTTATCGACCGCATAGTAAGAAAGCGAAGAAACGCTGTTCTTACTACTTTTCATTGTTTAAGGGCCCTTAGTTCTCTGGGTCCCACCTTGATGTTGAGACAGTTCTGTTCTGCGCATATCTGTATGTGAGTGATTTTTTTTCTTACAAGGTTGCGAGAACAGAACTTGGACTGTCGGACTCAACAATTAATGATTGGGCCAGCTTCTCCCGGGAAGTAAGTATTTTGCTTATCCCCTCACCCTTTTCCATTCCTACCCCCTCCTTCTCCTTCACTCTCTCTCTCCCTCTCTCATACACAACCTGCCTTGTATTATTATAAAATTTACCATACTTAATTACCTCCCCTATCACTGACTTTTATTTCAGGTCATAGTTAATTGGTGCTTCCAACAGAAGAAGCAAATTGGTGGGCCTGGCACAATTGTTGAAATCGATGAGGCGAAGTTTGGGAGAAGAAAATAAAACGTAGGTCGCCTCATCGAAGGGCAGTGGGTGTTTGGTGGTATCTGCAGGCAGACCCGGGAGTTTTTAGTTGTTCCCGTACCCGACAGGACTAGTGGGACTCTGCTTGCAGTTATCAAAGAATACATTGTGCCGGGTACCACTATTACTTCTGACTGTGGAGGGCTTATGACTGCCTGGGAGATGAAGGTTATGTCCACTTGACAGTCAACCACTCGATGAACTTTGTGGACCCAGAAACCGGTGTCCATACTAATACAATCGAGAGGAGGTGTAGGGAACTACGGCAGTCGACTCCAAGATACAGGAGGAGAATGTACAACTTCGTCGCGTACTTGGCTGTTGCTTATTTCAAGCTGCATTTTGAAGAACCCAAGACCCGCCTCCATGCATTCTTAAAGGCAGCTGCTGCTTTGTACCCTCCACCCCTTTAAGGTAAGGTCCAAACATTATTCTTAACTATTATTTTTTAGGAAAGTGAGTGTTAGGCTTTTGCCAAAAGTTACGTTAAGGTCTCTGTTACTATTCAGTGGGTGCTGCTAAGACAACTCGTACCTTCCACACTTACCCCGCCCACCCCCTGTGCGTCCCCCCCCCCCCCCACCCCCCCCCCCCCCTTTAGTGAAACATATGGCTCCGCAGTGGTTAGGGAGTTCAAACATGGCGGCTGTGTTTACATTTCCCTCACCGTAACGAATACTTAGTACCGTCCTATAGGACCGTTCTTCGGTGACTTAGACTATGGCAATTGACATTTTCTATGTTATTTTAGTTGCTTTACAAGGGTTGTAAGGAATATTATTTTCGTTTGGTTGGAACTAAACTTATATTTACAGCTATTATGTAACTTTGAAAGGTAAATTACTGCTTAGTTACAGCCAGCCGAATGGATATTACTTTTAAATCTTGTACAGCAAGAATAAAATAACATAGAAACAGTCAATTGCCATAGTCTAAGCCACCGCGGATTGCTTCTGTAGAAATACCAAACTTTTTTGCATCAACGTATCATACGTCAATTAAGCACCCGACAGACAATTTTTGTCGACGTTTAATATGTCCAATAGGCGTTTAAGGGTTAATACAGTTGAATATCTTAAAACTGGCATTCTATGGTCCGGAAACTCTTGTGGTTCGGCTTGATTTTCAATCAGCAGCCATGAGATCACTCCGCTGCCACCTGGGACGTGCCACGTATTGCTTACAACTTCAAGGCAGCAAAAACTATGCCATATATCCTTTGTTTGTATGAAAATAGTTGTTAGTAATGTAAATATGCAAAGTCAAATATGTTTTTTATATTACCCTTGGAAGAATATATATATACATTTTTAAATATTCCACATGAGAATGCTCAACCACGCCAAACCTTCTAACTTTTAATCAAAACAATGAGACATTTGTCAAGCATAAATTCCTTACTCTGTATGTGCTTGAGAGACCATTTTGATAGTCATTTATGTAACTGTGTATTTACCTATTTGATATGCCACCCATAAGATTATATGATGCTAGAGGCAAGAAGTGCAAGCACAAATCTTTATCCATGAAGAAAATCTTTATTTCGTTAGCGAATAGTTTACTGTTCATTTTCCTCAATAGATGGCGCCCACTGTGCTTTGTTTATGGTTTGACGGTGATGGCAACATTCAAATGCAGAAGCGATCAAGCTATCGTCATAGAGACTTGTACGATCATACCTGATCTTCATCATGTAAAACTTCAGAAGAATATACTATTTTTATACCTTGTGTTTTCTACAAGAACCTCACCGAACATGAAAGTCACCGATCATAAAGTGCAGATTCTGAGAAGTTTAGTACTGTGTTCAAACTTACGAATGGGTAGGCTAACTCGGGAATGTAGGCTAAATGTGTTAAAGTACACTGTTTTAAAGAATTTTATACTATATAAAGTTATAAAATGATGAAGTTAAAATATATGAGTAATAAAATGATAAAAAGTAGTGTAAAAATATATGAGTAATAAAATGATAAAAATTAGTGTCAGAACGTAGCTAGTAGTAGGCTAAGTTGGAAACTGGGCTATTTGTTTGTGGAATTACCTAAAGGCTTCATTTTTTAGGGATGTATTCTACATTCCAATGTCAGGCTGCAGACGGCTACGTATATTTATGAATTAAAAATACAATGAACATGCAACTTTTCCATGAATCTTTTAAAAAGTTGTACATTATTGTATCCAATAATATTGTATGTATTTTCATGTTTTTAAAAATACTAACAAAGCGTTCAATGTTTTGGTTTCAAAATCAGCTGATGTCGAATACGAGTTTAGTTCGCCATGTTTACCATCAGAGCCAGAGTAGATAGTCCTTCGTGGAACCTTGGCATGTGGTTGTCTGAGCAGTTTTTGTCTTTGGGGGAGTAACCTGGGAAAATCTGCTAACAGACTTACCAGGTCAGGATTGTGTGACTGGAACTTTTGTAACACCTCCCTGATCATTCCTAGGGGTGGAAAGGCATAAAGTTCCATACGTGACCAGTCCAGAAGCATTGCATCCACTACACGTCACTGGGTCCAGCACTGGAGAGCAATAAAGTTGAAGCCGGTGATTTTTTGCGGTTGCAAATAAGTCAATCATTGACCCCACAACTTCCAAAGGTCTAGGCACACCGCTGGATCCAGAGTCCATTCTGTAGGGATGACCAGATTTTTGCAGCTGAGTTGGTCTGCTAACACATTCATCCTGCCCTGCACAAACCTTGTCACTAGCTTTGTGTGATTCAAGTGGGCCCAGAGGAGAAGGTCTCTCACTGCTTTGCAGAGAGAGAAAGAGTAGGTCCCTCCTTGCTTGGCAATGTACGAGAGGGCTGTAGTGTTGTCCGAGTTTACTGCCACTATACAACCTTGGGCTTCTGGAGCAAAAGCTTGTAAACCTAGACTGATTGCAGTCAGCTCTTTCAGGTTAATGTGCCAAGCCTTTTAAGCTGAGCTCCACATTCCTGAGACTTCCCTGTTGCCCAGCAATGCTCCCCAGCCTATGTCGAATGCGTCTGCAAACAAGTTGAGCTCTGGGTTCAAAGGGGAAAGCGACTTCCTTCCAGGAGTCTTCTCTCTGATCTCCACCAAAGCAGATGTTGTTTGACTTCCAGTGAAATCGGGAACTTGAAGTCGTCTGAGAACTTTTTCCTGTTCCACTGGGACCAAAGGTAGAACTGAAGGATCCTCATATGAAGTCTGCCCAGCAAAACGAACTGTTTGATGGAGGATAAAGTTCCGAGCAGACTCATCCAATTTCTGGCAGAGCACTTTGGGAGAGATAGGAACTTGTCTACTGTGCAAAGACATGACTCTACTCTCTTTGGGGAGGGAAAAGCCTGAAAGAGAAGAGTCCAGAGTCATTCCCAAATACGCTATACATTGAGTCGGGACTATGTGGGATTTTCGCAGATTGATTAGAACCGAGTTCCTGAGCTAACTTCCAAGTCTTTTGTAGATCTCTAATGAAGCTTAGTTCTGTCACTGAGTGAAAAAATGAATCGTCCAGATAAAAGGCGATGTTGACCCCCATCAGATGTAGCCAACCCACCAGAGGAGCCAGAAGGCGAGTGAACACTTGGGGAGCCGTAGACAAACCGAAGCATAGGGCCCGAAACTGAGATTTTATCTTTGAAGACAAATCTCAATTGCTTCCTTTAAAAGAAGAGCCGACACCTCGTCAGCCAGAGTGAAATACTTCTCTGATCCAAGATAGTATGCCGTCAACGTAATGGGTTGCTTGACTAAGGGTGGATAGTTGACGAACAGAATAGAGTATACCACTCTCAGGACCTCTACCACCCATTGTTCTGCTCCTCTTTTGCTCAATTCTTGCCAGAAATGATGGAGTCTGGCATCTACTGCTGCATGAGAAAGACTGTTCTCATTGCTAGGGGTGGGCTTGGAGGAAGACTTCTTAATTGTTTTGAATGAAAAGTGGACATTTCCTCTTGACTTGGATTGCTGTCTCTGTTTGCTCCCACGAAAGGGTAACTGTTGCAAGGGAGACGTAGACTTAGGAACAAAAGCCAGATGATTGGGAGCGCAAATCCTGGGTTGACTTCTGTAAATCAGAAGAGATCCCACTAATGACATCCTGAGAAAACAGGAATTCGCCAACCAGCGGTGAGAACAGAAGAGCTGATTTATGGACTGACGTAACTCCTTTGGCTATGAAGGAGCACCATAACTCAAGCTTCTTGAGAATGCACATCTTGAAGGTAGGAGTGATTTGGCGGGAACCGTCGCTAATGCCTCTGTTTAAACACGAGATAATTCCTAAGAGGTCGGAAGAAACCGATGAAGAAATTGCTAAAGAAGTGTCCTGAATTTGCTTACCAAGGGAGCCAATAGTCCAGTCCATAAAACTAATAACTTCTAAAATCTTAAAAAGATTTAGGAGGTGGTCAAACTCAGCTGAAGAAAACCTGATTTTTGCCGCTGTGAAAGTTGATCTCTGAGAAGACTCAATAAGTCCTGAGAAGTCCCCTTGGGCGGAGGCAAAAACACCCAAAGAGCGAGACTCCCCAGTGAAATAATACGAATGTCTTCTCTTATTCAAGCAAGAAGGGGGGAAAGAGAAGATTCCTTTCCCTTGTGTTCTCTTTTCTACTAGCCAACTTTCAACCTCACCCATAGCTTTCTTGGTTGAAATAGAAAGCACTAACTGAGGGAGATCATGAAACACTGAAGAAACTTTACTCATCTGAAGAGTCGTATCTGGAGGGGGAGGAGTAACAAGCTTGAAAAAGTTGGGATAACTTTTCAATAAAAATTGCAAAAGAGCTTCATACGCTGATGGCAGTCTAAAATCTTCTATAGCAATCTCTTTCTCTTCCGCAGAAGATACATAAGACAAATGAGGGTCAGCTGCACCGACCGAAGGAGAAGACAAAATACGAAGAGCCACAGGCAGAATTAACGCTGCCAACGACTCCGGTTCAGGTGGAAAAGGGAGCTCTGCCCATAATGGGGGCTCCTGCGCCCCTGAAAGTCCATGCGTCGAAGTCTCAGGTGCCAATGGAGACTGTGGATCACGTCGAACACCTGCTTCCTACAGGAGGTAGGTATCAGGGTGTGCGGGAGGCCGGTGCTAGTGTTGCAGAGGAGCGTCGTCTTGGAGGGGCCAATGGGGATGTATTCCGAACGAAGGGTGGTAATGGCAGTCCAGTAGGCTGGTACTTTGGGGTCGGAGACTTGCTAACGCACTATGACCTCGTAGTCTACACTGAGGTGAAGGGAGTTTATCTTGACCCTCGAGAGAGCGCCAGTTACTGGGTTTCTTCCGCCGGGGATGTATTCAATGGAGCAACCGAACCTGGAGATGGCCATGAGGTGACGTTGCTGCCTTGTGGACCAAGCATCGCCCACCTTGACAAAGGCGTGGACCAGCGGCTGATGGTCCATCCTTATGGTGAATGGGACGCCTTCCAGAAGATACTTAAAGTGGCGAACAGCCTGGTATACAGCAAGATCATGGTCGAAGGTGCTGAAGCATGTTTCCGCGGGTTTCAGCTTTCTACTGAAGAAGGCTAGCGGCGTGGGGACCCTGTTGACCAGCTGTTCCAGGATGGCGCTGCATACGATGTTGCTGGCATCGGTAGTGGGTGTCAGGGGCGCGTCAGGGTCCTTGTGGGCCAGGGTGGTGGCTCTGCTGAGGGAAGACTTGGTGCGGTCAAAGGCATGCTGATGGTCTTCTCCCCACGTCAGCTTCTTTGATTTGCCCTTCAGAACCTTGGTCAAAGGGCACATGGTGCAGGCGATGTCCGGGACGAACCTTTGGTAATAGTTCACCATCCTGATGAACTCTTGGAGGGCCTTGACGGTTGTTGGTGTAAGGAAACTTTCCCTCCACTGCCGCCACCGTTGCATGCCATGGGACGAATTCCTGCTGGGGTGATCTTGTGGCCGAGGAAATCCACATTCTCTGCACTGAGGTGCACTTATCAAAACGAACGACAAGTCTGTTTTCCTACAGGCGCTTGAGGATGGCCTGGACGTGGTTCAGGTACTCCTCCAGCGATCTGGAAAATATAAGGATATCGTCCACATAGCAGACGCAGAAAAGCAAATCGCCACGGATGCTGTCCATGAGGCGTTGGAAGGTGGCTCCGGCATTCTGCAGGCCAAAGGTGGAGAAGGCGAACACGAAGGATCCGAAGGGCGTAATGATCGCTGTCTTCGGGATGGACAGGAACCTGAAAGTACAATTCTAAGAGATCAATTTTGGAGAAGATCTTGGCTCCATGGAGAGGCCCAGCAAAGTCCTGCATATTCGGCAGGGGATAGCTATCGGGCGTGGTGACGAGGTTCAGGCGATGGTAGTTACCGCAGGGCCTCCACTTACCGTCTGCCTTCTTCACCACGTGGATGGGGGACGGCCACGGGCTCGTGGCTTTTCTGCAGATACCCACCTTCTCCAGGAGCTACGGTGGGAGGCGGCGGAACTTGGTGTATGTCAGGGGCCCTTGGTGTCGATATAGTGATATACACCATGCTTGGGCATGGCCCTGGCCACCTGGCGAAGCTCAGGGTGGAAGACGTCCAGGAACTCTTGTAGGAGGGAAGCGTATCTGTGGGAGAAAAGAGCCGATGGTGGGCGCCCTGGGTCCTGCGGCGAGTGGGCGGAAGAGGCAGGTCTTGGTGTCGAGGTGGCATTGGAGGGCTACGTTTACTAAAAGCCCATGGTGGGCTAGGAAGTCCAACCCCAGGAGAGGAGTCCGTACATCAGCAATGACAAAGGGCCAGGTGTAGGTCCGGCCCAGGAACGCAATGGTCTTGGTCTGGTGCCATAAGAGCAGATGGGTTTGTTTATATTTGTATGGAGTTTTTACGTTGCATGGAACCAGTGGTTATTCAGCAACAGGACCAACAGCTTTACGTGACGTCCGAACCACATTGAGAGTGAACTTCTATCACCAGAAATACACATTTCTAACACCTCAATGGAATGCCCGAGAATCGAACTCACGGCCACCGAGGTAGTAGGCCAAAACCATACCAACCACACCACTAAGGCGCAGATGGGGGTTCCATTGGCAGCTACGAGGGTAGTCAGGGTGTCCAGGAAGAGGCTGCGATCCTCTGCTGACTGAGGGAACACCGACTGCATGGCACCAGTGTCGACCAATATCCTGTGGACGGAGATGATGTCTGACGTAAAATCCTCTGGGGTGGGACTTCGTTATTGCCGCTGCCAGGGGAAGCGGCGTTGGGTGCCGCCTCCTTCGTCTTCTTGAAGGCGTGAAGGACCAGGGGGACTGGCACTGCTTTGCCTCACTCCCAAACTTGTGGTAGAAGTGGCACTAGCTGATGTCCCGGCAGGGCTGTGGGGTTCTCCTCCTCAGGTGCTGCATTGATCCCGGCCTCCCCGAACTTCTCCTGCTGCAGGCTGTTGGCTGACGGTGAGAAGGCGAGTCTTACAGCCTGGGTGGCGGTGTACAGGCTGTGGGCCTGCTCCACCAGGCTCTCCATATCCTGGTCGTCTGCATAGGGGATCTGGCTGCATACCTGTGGTGAGAGCTGGCGAAGGAAGAGCTACTTCAGGAAGTCTACCTCCTTCCAGCAGCCTAGGGGGGCCACATCTGGCAGAGGTACCAGGTCTTGGAGCGTATGCCAGGCTAGTCTTGGGTCCCTGGTGGTCATTGGGCTGGCCACAAGGTCAAAGATGCGGGCGGCCCCCTCGGGGACCTGGAGGGAGAAAGCCTGAATGAGCTGCGTCTTTAGGCCCTTGTAGGGCAGCTCCCCGGGCTGGCTGTGCATCCATGGGGCGAGGCGGTGAAAAACGTCCTCCAGGAAGGCTCCAGCGATGAGGTCCGCCTTGACACCGTCCCTGGTGATGCCGTGGATCCGGAACTGGATCTCAGCCCAGTATAGCCAGGTTGCGACATCCTGTCTGGAGAAGGGTGGCAGCTGGATGGAGTGGGGCTCTGGCGGCGTGGCGGCAATCGAGGAACCACTTGAGGTGGGCATGGATCGAGCGGCAGGTTGGGGTGGCGACGGGCATCTCCTGATTTCGAGGAGAGTTCTCCGAGTCTGACATCTCACACTTACTGTCGACAGATGTCGTAAATGGTGGGCCAAATCATGAAGATGAATGCCAAAATACTCCGCTAATGGCGTTGTGGTCGACCGCAAACAGGAATTCCGGAAAACCTAAACTAAACGCTGTACGTAATGAGTCCGCTAAAGGTTTTCTGGGCTTGGGCTGAGGGCCACTACTGTCCTAAATCCAGGAAGTTACCAGTTGTGGAGACTGAGTCAAACAAGTAGAGAGCTCTAACTAACTTTATTCTGCAGAGAAGCTATACATAAGGCGGTATGTGGACAGAAACATAGCGTCTGTCACACATGCATGAACAAACATAAACAAAAAGGGACAGAGCCCCCACTGTGATTGTTTCTTCACAGCTGAAAATACACATATATTTTGGTGTAAAAGAAACGTATTTACAGGATGTGTACAATGGCAGAAAGGCCGTGAATCAATCTATATTTTAGCTTATAATAAGAAAAGGACATGTAACGAGATAAAAAGGTATTTACGAGGATGGGTGGACATTCAGTATGAATGTCATAATTACAAACCTATCATCGTGCACTGAGGGATTCTGGGTCTTAGCCACGAATTCCAGGACAAATTCGAAGGACACTGACCCCCAACCCCTGGTATGCTTCACATCATAGCTCAGGCCGTGTAGCTCCCCCACTCTCTTCGAAGAAGCCAAGACCAAGAGGAAAACCTTTTTGAGTGTCAAGCTCCTGTCTGATGGACGACACAAAGGCTCATAAGGAGCTTTAGTGAAACTTCTCAAGACCAAGGAAAGATCCCAAATTGGGGGCTTGAGCTCTCTAGGAGAACACGACTGCTCAAATCCCTTAACTAGCAAGGAAAGTTCCCAGGATGAGATGTTGATACTTATAAGACCTTACACTAAACTCAGGGACGCCCTGTAGCCTCTAATGGCAGAAAAAGACAAACCTTTCTCATCCCTGAGGAAGACCAAAAAGTCTGCTATGTGCTGAATAGAGGTTCCAAGTGGAGAAAACCCCCATTTATGACACCAGTCACAGTAATCGCCCATTTGCCTTGGTAAACGGCAGAGGTAGACTTTCTAAGACTGCTGGACATGTGCCCTGCTGCCCTCTGAGAAAAGCCTCTCACTTGTAGGAGATACTTGATAGCCTCCAACTGTGAAGCGACAGGGATTCTACTGGTTGATGGAATCTTTCTACATGTGGCTGACAAAGAAGATGCCACCAAGGGGGAATCTCCCTCAACAACGACAGCAGATCTTGAAACCATTCCGCCTGCGGCTACAGAGAGGCTACCAAAGTCATCCTGAGACTCTGAACTCATCAACTTGTTCAGGATTTAACAGATCAAGCAAAACAGAGGGAAGTCATACATCTTCAGGCTGTCCTACAGATGTTGGAACACGTCCTCCGCTTATGCCAGGTGGATCCGGAACCACTGGACATAATATCTCCAGTTTCCTGTTACACACAGTCGCAAAGAAGTCTAGCATGGGTCTCCTCCAAACCTGGAAGAGCCTGTCTGCAACAGCCTGATGAAGAGACCATTCTGTGTCTAGGATCTGATCCCGATGACTGAGCTTGTCCGCAACCACATTCCTTCTGCCTGGGATATACCTGGCTGAGAGCTTTACCAAATTGCGGGACCTGCTTGTTCACATAAGCGACCACCGTGCTGTTGTCTGACATGAGAACAACAGAATGACCCTCTACTCTCTCCCAAAATTCCTTCAGACCCAGAAAGGCTGCCTTTAACTCTAAGACATTGATATGCTGTTGTTTATTCTCCAAACTCCAAACGCCTGAAGTAACGAAGCTGCCTAAATGAGCACCCCAACCTGCGAGGGAGGCATCTGAAAACAGAAGGAAGTCCGGGGGAAGAGAACGCAGAGGAACACCCTTCAAGAAATTCCGGTCATCCAACCACCAACAAAGGTCTTCTCTCACTTCCAGGGACAGAGGCACCCTTATTAGGGGCGCGTACCCCGCCAGAGACCAGAATTCCCTTAGTCTCCATTGAGGAGACCGAAGATGAAGTCGCCCATAATGGACCAGCTCTGGAAGACAAAATTCCCAAACGAACCTGCCACTGATGAGCTGACTGATGTGTTTACGATAGGAAGCTGCGTGCCACTACTCGCAACTTCTCCAACCTCTGATCTGATGGGAAAACTCTTGAGACTGCTGTACTGATGACCATGCCCACATAGAGAATCCTTCGACTGGGTATGAGGTTTGACTTCTCTTGGTTTACCATGATGCCAAGTTCCAGACAAAACCGAAGCAGACAATCTCTGTCCTGGAGCAGCTCCTCTCTGGAACCTGCTAAGACCAACCAATCTTCGAGGTGCCTCAGCAAATGAATCCCCTGAGCACGGGTCCAACTTGAGACGTTGAGACGAGAGAGAAGACCCTTGTGAACACCTAAGGGGATGTGGTCAACCCAAAGCACAGGACTTTGAACTCGAAGACCTTGTCTCCAAGAGAGAAGCGAAGGAACTTCTTGGATGACGGATGAATAGGGATCTGGAAATATGCATCCTTTAGATCTATCGACAGCATGAAGTCACTTTCCCTCACAGCTACCAACACCGATTGCGGGTCTCCATTTTGAGCTTCATCTTCCTGATGAAATTATTCAAGATGGATTAGTCGATCACAGGTCTACATCCCCCTGATGCCTTGGGGGGCCAAGATGATGTGACTGTAAAACCCCGAAGACGGACGCACCCCTTCCTCTATTGCACCTTTGTCCAGCATCTTCTGTACTTCCTCCTGGATAGTCAAGACTTCAGAGAATTAGGGGGATACACCTGTGATCGACAGTAGGGGGACTGGTAGCGTTCACCAACGCGGTGAGACCAAGCACTGTCCTTACGATGCGTCATGGTCCCAGAAACAGCCGAAACTGTTCCTGGGGACCTGGGGGACCTCCTCCCAGTCTTGCCTCGTGTACGGTCAGATGGGACTGTCATGTCTACCCTGGGTACCGGGCGATTGCTAGGCTAGTGACCACCAGTCTGGCGAGTCCCCTGGGCGACTCTTACCATCCTTCCACCCTGTGCCTGGGGTCTGGTGGTGAGTGTACCCAGAGGCCTGGACCCTTGCTGCACTCACCAGCAGGTGACTGTACACTTGGTAATGCTTGCTGGTGAGCAACCAAGATGTTTCCTGGTCCAGAGGTGGAACCTCTAGAGCTAGGAGCAGAGGTACCAGCGGTGGCTGGTACTTCTACAGTCCCTGTCTTTCTCTTCCCTGGGGAAGGAGAGATGGGCCCTGTTCCCGAAGGAACAGGAGGACCAGCAGAAGGCCCGCCTGTCTCACCGGGACGATGAGACAAACCCTTAGAAGTCTCTGTGCGAGATTTCTTGTTTGGGGGGGGGGGGGGGGGAGACCTCCTTCTTCCTCGGATGGGAGCCTTGGAAGGAGAAGTGGACAAGGTGGCAGAAGACGATGACGAAGACGAAAAAGATGACGACAACACCTTCCTCTTCTTCGCCAACTTCCTCACGACAGCAGAGGGTTCTCCCATCCAAGACGGGGCTGCAGCGGCTGCCAAAGCAGCAGGCCCCGGTTCGACCCAGGAAGGAGGACCTGACGGAGCAGCAGTGGAGAGAACGCTTCCCCGAGGAAGGTTACAAAACTCTCTTATGGCAGGCAAAGTGTCTGCCACCACCAAGACTGGTGCGTCGCAGGAACGTAACCGTCGTCTGGGTGAGGCTGAGCATGCACCTGCCTGGAGAGAGCCGATACCGTCCTCCGACTCGTCCAAGTCCTCGTCGAGGCTGGAACCTCTCAAGAGAACTGGATGGGGAGCCTCTACCGGTCTCTACGCGCACGGTCCTGTGGGACCGTCACGTCAACCCTGGGAACCGAGCAATCACCGTGAGAGCGATCACCGGCAAGGTGCGAGTCACCTGAGCGACTTGCTCCTTTCTTCCACCCTGTGCCCGAGTCATGACGGTGAGCGAACTCAGAGTCAACGACTCTGGATGCACGCGAATCCGAAGATTACATGCACTCAGAGACTTGCGAATGAGCGCCCAACAAGGAACTAGTCTTAGGGGCAGAACCTCTAGGACTAGCAGCAGAATTGCGAACCGAAGTTAGCGCTTCTACAGCTCCCGACACGCTAGGCCCTGGGGACAGCATGACAGTCCCCATTCCTGAAGGAGTGGGAGAGCCAGTAGAAGACCCAACTACCCCCTCAGTTGAGGAGACAGACCCAGAAGTCCCGTGACAAGACTTCTTAGGGGGGGAGACTACCTTCTCCCTTTAAGGTAAGGAGCCTTAGGAGTTGAAGGGGTAGACTGATGAAAATATGATCTTGAAGAGGAGGATGGCGACACTTGATGAACTATCTTCTTCTTTGATTCTCCAAATTCTGCAAGACTTATGCCATCAGGAATAGTTAATCATCACAGGGCAGCGGTGAAAGCTTCGTCCAGTGACGTAACTCCAGGCTAGTAGTGGTAAATTAATATGATTACCAGCAGGGGTCAGTACAAACACTCTGAGGATCAGTATCACAACATGCTACAAGTCACAGGTACAATTCCAAGGTTAGGATAACCAATACGAAGAGCTATCCAACCAATACTACTGTAACCATAATCACCACTGTTAGTGAGAGGAGATCCCCCAAACACCAACACCACACGCTCCCTCTTCTACCTTCGTCCGGAGTTAGTGAAAGGATGAAGGAGAAGAGAAATTACCAGAAAAAACAAAACAAGGATCAAACCTCTGAAGTTCCCCTAAGTAATTCCCAAAGCGTAAGCGTAATTTCGGTTGAATACATGTCTCGTTACACACACTCGAGGATCAATATCACTCACGTTAAATACGTCTTATCCTCACATTAAATACATATCTCGTCCTTCCGTCAAGGGCAAAAGTATGTAAATAATGATGTTGGCATACCTTGCTACCGACCCTTAACACAAAGCAGAAAGGTGGCTATAAGGCTATCACAAAAAGCAGGCTTGCATATTAATTGAATTTAATATTAATATCAAACACAGTATATTTAAAAAACAAAAATAAACAAGAAAGATCCCACCGGGAAAATGATCAACGGCTAGTCAGCAAGAGCTCACACTCACACACACACATCTTCATCGGAAGACGGCTGAAGGCAAAGTGAAGTGTTTACATCCGCAGGCTGGCCTACCTGCCTGCCACATGGTACTTACTGCCTAACCAGCTTGTTCAAAAATTTAACAGCCGTAATTCCAGCTACGCCGAAAGTAATTCCTTATGTAAAAGACAGAGGATTTGTATATTGTGTAGGAACAAATATCCTATTGTTAAGACCAAAGGTTTGTTTGCATATGAGAGTGATCATTCTTATTCATCAATCTACCTAAAGTATAGATAAGAGGGGAAAGGAAGGCAGTTCTTTACTGAAACAATGCAAGGAGGTGAGGAGCTTGAGCCAATGAATGTTGAAGGTTCTGATGATGGTAGTGTCGTAAATAATATGAACTTAGGCACTCTATAACTACCATCACCAAGACCACTTGCTAACCACATAACTTTTAGGGAAAAGGGAGCCAAAGGAAACAATACACACTGGATTAAAGCCTTAGCATCCTACCTAAGTAAAATACTATACTGGTTTGGAAGCAGTCCTGGCAAAGAGACATTCATTCCAGGAATCAAAAATTCTCCTGAAAAATCTTCAGTCTTGACATGCATAAAATCAGTATACTAGGTAGTAATGTATAGACTACGTAATAATGTATAGAAGTTTTTGGATCAGAATACCTACCTTCAATTCCAATGTGTTTGAGATGAGGTTTCTGGGTACAATATGTATTTAGATGATATTTCTATAATTTATAAGCATGATGGTGTTTGTTTGAGTGAATTCTAACAAGTCAGTAACTTAAGACCCATTATCAAACTGACAACTGAAATGGAAGAAAACAGAAAAATTAGCCTTTTTAGATAATGTTCCAATGGTAAATAAAAAAATTCTTTTGGAGTTTATCACAAAAATACTATACCGATAAAGAAACGTATGCACATAATCCTTACTTTCAAAACAGATTAAGGTAACCTTTTTAGCAAAGTTTTTCAAATTCTGACACTAAATCATAGATGCCAAAATCAAACATATTTTTGATATTTTGATAATATCTGGATATAATTATTCCATCTCATATCCGAGCTATTCCTTTACAAAGGTTATTAGCCTCCGGTTTCTCAGAGTACATGTACAACAGCCATTAAACCAAGCATTGTCCTAATATTGTAATTCTACATAAGAGGTAATTTTTCTATAGTGTAATTTTTCTATAGTGTATTTTATTGCTGACATAACCACCATCAGAAGGAACAGCAGGGTCAACTTACTTATACAACTGTGACCAATTCAGGAGAGAATAACCACTCAAAAGTCCATTACAGTCTGTTTAATTAAATTTAACCACTCCCTACAGTGAGCATTGAAATCACCAATAAACACATAAGAGGCCTTGCTATTATCTTCCAGTAACTTAGGCACAGAGACAAGAAGACAGTCAAAAAGAGCATTATCTAATTCTGGAGTGCAATAGGCATAACAAATACAAAGTATTTTGCTTGCCACAATCATTTACATTACCACAAATCTTTAACCAATCTGTATTTTCCTAACATACAAACCTGAGGCCTTTACATTGAGAAAATTCTCTTGCGCAGCTGGAAACCAGTTATGAAAAAATTTGATGTCATATGATCAATGTACGAAGAGGAATAGTACATGACATCACCCAAAGTGGATACAGAGGGGAGGAGCTTCCGTACTCTTGCCTCCCAGCATTTAATGACATCCCGGTGATCTTAGAGCCCAGGAAAATTGAATAAGGGGTGGCAGAGGTGGGCCATTAATATAAAGGCCTCAGGTTTTGTATATAAGGAATAATACAAATTGATTTAAAATTTGTGAATTGTTCCCTGGGTTCACTTCCTTACCAATATTGGAGTATAGGAAGGAGTTGAAAGTCTCTGACTAATATGAGAAAAAACTTTTTCTGATAGCCAGACATCCGGCCATTTGGTACGAAGTGATAAAAGTTCCACAATGTGTCAAACAGAAAGGCAAGGACGTATGGTTGAAAACAAGCAATTGGTTAATTACCTTGATCTATGCAGAGAATTCTTTGATGGCAGAGTGAAAATGTTGTCATTTCTATTTCCAGGATTTATTCATTGTATGAAAAATAAGGAAACAGAAACATATCTAACACAACTGTATCTTGACAGATCCATGACTGGAGACTGCTCTCTTCACTGCTTGCTGGGAGCGAAAGAGAGAAAGGATAAAGGAATAAGACCATTCATTACAATCACAATCACTTTTACACCAATCATCTAGACTATATACAATTTTCCCACAAGTACTGGTCAATTTATACAACTTGTTGGGCAGCCACCACTGGACACAAAGAAAGTGTCCAAGGACCTATGAGCGACATCCCTCAGGTAGAGGGAGGTAAAGGTGGTCTTAAGATTCCACATACCATTTGAACTGATAGATTCTTTTTAAAAGCAATGGGGGGGGGGGGGGGGCTAAATCCTTTACATCATGAGCTTTAGGTCATAACAAGCAGTCACCTAGATTAGAAGTAGCGTATGCACCTCTAATAACCTCCCTTACTCAGGAGATGGTATTTTTGGACACTTTCTTGTTCCAGCCAATATTAACATAAAGCCTTTGACACCCAGGTCTGAGTTCTTTTTAGATAGTAGTAGCACAGTGCATCTCACTAGGATCATTATGTACCAACAAAACCTCTAAAGGAAGGAATCGAAAAGGACTCGAATCTCTGATTGGTAACCGATGGATACTGATTCTTAGCCACAAATTCTGGGACAAATTCGATAGACACTAAACTCCAGCCCCTTGTGTGTTATACAGTAATAGTACCCCAAACTTAAGCGAGGTTAGGTTCCAGACCCCTTTACACAATGGGAATTTTCACATAATTTGGCATGGTCTCCAAAAATGCTAATAAATGCTTACTTCTAGAGTTTGAATACTAAAATTGACCCTAATCCTGCTCCCTAAATATTAAGCTAACTTTTAAATGAAATTGAAGTAACTATAATTTCATTTAAAATGACAAATTTTTAATCAATTTGTATTTTTCATAGTTAACAAACCTGAGGTCTTAACAATAAGATAATCTTTTAGTGCCAGCTGGAAACCGGTTAAAACAATCAAGGATTGTAACGCAAGGAATCTATGCCATCTGGCAACTCATGTGTATACAAGATGGAAGCAGGTTATTGACCAGGCTTTGTACCTCGAGATGCATCAGTCTTTCTTCCAACTCAGTATATGAGAGGGGTGACTAGAGGTGGGCAGTAATCATTATGACTAGATTTGTTAGCATTTAAAAACACAAATTGATTAAAAAATTGTCATTTGTTCAAACGCAGAACAAACCTTCGGTCTTAACAATAGGATAGACTTATACAGTGGGCCCCCGTATTCGCATTCTCTGGATTCGCGGACTCACACATTTGCGGATTTTTCTTTGGAACCTATCTAAAAATTATTCGTGGGAGGCCTCACCCATTCGCGGGGTTCTCTGTGGAACATATCTATAATTATTCGCTGTCCCCCCCGATATTCGCGGATGCAAATGGTTTTTTTTTTGTACAGGGATATTCTGTTTTTCATGTTATTTACTGTATAATATGTGTACATAATAATATGAACTCATACGACACTTACTTGTGATTAATGTTGATTATAGATGATGATGATATAGCCGTGCAGCCTGACGAATGGCGATTAAGATACACTGCACAGCAAAGTAGAGGAGTTACAGATCCTCTGAGGGCGCCTCGTCACCTTCTTCAGGAGGCGCTTCGTCAGGGATTTCAGGAGGCACCGCCATCTTGAGGTAATTGTACAATTGTACAAACAAGTCAAGATAGGGCTTCACTATTTCAATTATAGTATTAATGAAAGTTGTGGCTCTTTCTTTATTTCTATCCAATGCCTTGACTGTTGTCTGTACCTCCCTGACATCCCTGATCAAATTGTAGAGACCACAAAATTTCTCAAAGGCCTGGTCTGTTGACAGGATAGTATTACTAAAGAGGGAGGAGAGTTCTTGTCCAAGAATGACCTCCACAAGTATTTTGCCCTGCTCATATTCAGACTCAATGCAGGTGACTGCACTTTCAGTCATGCGGTAATGGGCTGCTACTTCTCCATGACTTCTGCACTCACTTAACATGACTATCACGTCAATTTTCTCCTCGGTACTCATTAACTGTAAGGGTCTCTGATGCTTAGGCTCTTTGTCAGAAGCCCTAGGAGACACAGAACGTTTAGAGGCCATTTTAAAGAATAAATCACAGTCCATAGCAGTGTATACCACACTGGCAAAAAACCCACACACGAGAGACCATTGAACTCACATACATACGTATTGGGTCATTTGGGTACGCATGTGCAGACTGTACATTTTATGAAATGTTTTAAGATTATTCTGAACTGCTCATTCACTCCTAGAAAATGTAGTTAACACTGACAAATCTGGCCTTGAATGGAGGACGAGAGGTCAGAACAAAAAGAAAAAAACTATTAGGGCATCAGGCGATATTACTGAGGAAGGAGGAATTTACATAAAAGCTGGACTTAAGTTTTAAATGCACTGTATTTACATTAATTTACAGAGGCCCAGGAGACTAATAAGGTGGTCGATTGGTTGAACCACCGGAAACACGTGGCTGAGGCAACCAGACACGGCGTTCAAAAATTTGTGCAAACAGATTGAAAATGCAAGGCTTGCTCCAAGGGTTTCCAATTTCTACCACAATCAGGCACAGTGTTTGTCTGCAAATAGATAGGACACTGGCATAAGGAAGGGGGCACACGAGGGCAAATGTTACACACTACTTTCTTTCAATCAAAAGTTTACAGGCCACTCATGGGGAAATGAAATGACTGGGAATTTACACAAAGAGAACTATTTCGTTGCTTGAATTTACTAGGGGGATGTTCACTAGTATCACAAGGGGAGTAATCACACAATGGAACCCAGATGGGGGAAATGAGAAACTAAACAAAGGAGGGGGGCCATCGCCTTGGAAAAATGGAAATGAAATACAGACACAGGTAAAACAATTCCCTGGCTGAACTGGAATTACTCTCACAGTAGCTGGCAGTCCTGAGGCTTGAATGTAGGCTTCTCCTTTATGTTTCTGTGCACTATGGACATTTACAAAATACTTGGGACTTCTCAGAGGAGAACAGGGGGGAGCTGAGAGGCGAAGAAGCGGCGTCTGCAGGGTGAGATGGCAGGAACGTCTGACCTCTCTTAGGTCTAAGGTAGTTCTGAGGACGAGCTGCTGGCTTCTGATCCTTTAAAATCCTCGTCTTTGTGGGGGGTAATTCCGACAGCTAATGGGAGAAGATATAGTTTTTCGAGAGAATGGATGCTTACAGTTCAAAGGGGCAACTTGCATATAGACAAAGATGCATGAAACTGGTAAAAGACCTTACTTTCCTTGGTTCTGGCTTAAAATCTTGAACACCTCCCCATTCTAAAGAACATTACAACCCTAGACGGGTTGGAATGACAAGGCAAGCCAGAAACAAGGACCAATTGCAAATATAAATTACTGAGCCTTCCATTCTCCCTTGAGTGGACTTATAATATAAGCAATATTCAAACTCTGCCGATGATAATATTCATGAAGTCTTGCTCGACAGGCAGAGGATTAAGCAAAATAAAGTGTGACGTGACTAAAGACTAACTTGCTATATTCCAATTATATATTTCAAAAATATAACATCACACTGAGAATAACAGTGAATATCAAATAATGAATATAAAACTTGACCTACAGGGTAAATTATATCATATATGTATAACACTGCTATCTTAATTGTTCAAGGCAACACATACTATCAGTTTACCCTGGTGGGACGATATGACGCGTTCAGGTGTGTTAATGTCCCTACGATTTCGTTAATTAACTTTGTCTCGTAACAAGAAGACGCCTTACAGTAGTAATTACATCCTAGCAAACATTAGTGCAAACTAACAACGGGAAAATTAATGAAGTAATTCTTCGTAGGGACTGAATAAGATGACACCAAAAAAAAAATGTAAATTTCACCAAAGACAAGGGCAATTTCACAAAATATAAAGACTAGGGAATAACAATAAATCAGAAAACAAATCAACCAATGTATAAACGAGCCGGGCTTCGAAAATATCTCTAGCTATAGCAATGTTGGCTGGCTAAAATTTTCCCAAGTCAAATGGAATTCTAAGTGCCTAGAATAGGGCACAGTGCCAATTGTGGCATTTTACAACAGTAGTTTATAAAGAAGTACTAATTTATATAAGGCCAGAATAGCTGGCAAGTTTGGCTCTGCCTAAGCAGAGCATACAATATACAATAAATGCCTAAAGGCAGTAAAGAAGAGGAAAGGAAACCAAGGAAGAGAAGATACAGACAGTACAAGAAAAGAAAGTTACTAAAGGGTCAGAAGGAAGTAGTCAGAAAGTTACCAAAGGGTCAGAAGGAAGTAGTCACAAAAGGGTAAGAAAGAAGTAGAAGTAGCCGAATCTGGCACTCTCCTCTGGATGGAGAGGGTCAGAATTCTCTATAAGATGGTGGCACTGTGCCAGGCACTAGTGCAGAGAGACTATTGGCTCTCATTAGGTTTCGAAAAACCTTGACGCCCTTTTCCCTTCTTCCTTCTACCTCTCCAAGGTCGGTTTGACGATGCCATGGGGGGCCTTGAATGATTCAAGTCCTTTGAAGATTCCACAGGGGCATCGGCTCCAGCTGCTGCGACAACTGGGGCCTTGGCACTCGTCCCCGTGCCTTATGCTGCGTGGCTCGGTTCCATGAGTTCTTCGGCCAAATAGGATTCGGCAGTCACTACTCCGGGACCGGTTAGCTGCTGACGGAAGGGGATTGGATGAGATGATGGTATTCCGGATGGGCTTACCCGTTGGGAGGATCGACTCTGGGGCAGTCTGCGAGGCCACACCGTTGGTGGTGTCCACTATTGTCATGGGGGTCCTGGAGGATTCCTATTAAAATTGGCTCTTCCTTGACTGCTGGCATGGGTAGTAGGGCCAAGCCAGCAGAGGGAGAGCAACCAGGACTTGAGCTCCAGGAGGAAGACTCGAGTCTTGCCTTGGCACTGGCACTAGGCTTGAACATGGCTCAACATCCATGAGAGATAGAGCCTGGCACTGCCTGGCACCTTCAAGTGGCCCTGGCTGTGCAGAGGTAGTCCTTGGAGGCCCGTGGAATGGGTCTGCAGCTATGTGAGGGCGGGGGCCGTGATACAGTATAAAGGTAGGAGGAGACTTAAAATCTTGTCCTAGTAGGACATCATAACCTCCTGGTATATAGGTTGCTACTGCCATGGTACATATCTTAGAACGGTGAGGTCGTGTGACTCAACCGGACAGTAGGTAAGCATCTTGACGTGGTTGAGGCTCTCTATCGTGATGAACTGGTGCCTATCAACCTGAGCTCCGCAAGGAATTTTATCCTCTTGGATGATGGACACTTGCATACCAGTGTCGTCGAAAGCTCGGATCTGGTGGGCAGGATAGCGACCTCTGGGAGATGCTACAAATATGGGGGCCTGAGCAGGAGGGCCTAAAGCTGACGGATTCGTCACGGCCATAGCAATGGCAGAAGCAGGAGCTTTCTTGGGTCATCCCACCCAGGCAGCAGTGTGCCCATGCACTTTGCATGTGTCACAGAAACTCTTGCTAAAATCAGGCCTGGGCCTGTTGTTTCTGTTCCAATGGACGTTGCTCTTGTTATTATAATGATTGGGTAGTCCATTTGGAGAAGTGGCAGCAGCTTGCTGAGGAGGATCCACCTTTGAGAGGCACTGCTCCGCGGTGTGACTTGTTGGTTTATTGCAATGCCCACACACAGGTGTCCGAGAAGGGTTATTGGGGCATTGGGTAGGCTGAGAGGTGGAAGCAGGAGTGAGGGGGAGAGCAGGGCATATTTTCTTTTTTAAAGAACTCTGCAACAGATGGTGGGTGTCATAGGCGTCTGACCACTTACAGCACTCCCGAATAGTTTTAGGGAACTTGTACACCAAGTGGGTGGCAAGCTCAGGGGGAGCACAGGACAGGAAGTCCTCTAATTGAAAGAGTTCTAAGACCTCCTCAACAGATGTTGCGTTGAAGGCCTTCATCCACCTACGGAGTGCCAGTGTCTTCTTCGCTACCCACTCTGTCCATGTCTGGTTAGCCTCCTTGGGCATAGTCCTCCATTTCTGCCTCCACCGGACTGGGGTCAACTCGTAAGCCCCAAGGATTGCCTCTCGGACGAGGGCAAGGTCTTGCAACTCATTCAGGGGAAGGGCCTTGAATGCAGTCCGCCCTTTGCCAGCAAGATGCTTGCCAAGGAGGAGGGCCACTTCCTGAGGGGTTGAATTGAAGTTCTTGAACACCTGCTTGACATGAACGAGCCAGGTGTCGGGCTCGCTATCGTCCCAAGTCCTAATGAGATCACCCATGATGAGGAGGTGAGTGTGAAGGAGGGGGTGCAGGGGGTGTAGCACTCAGCGGTGCCATAGTGGCACTCTGGACTGCCATAGCCAGTTGATGTGCTCTTTCCTTCTCCTTTTCAGCTGCTTGGAATGCTCTCTCAGCTGCTTCTATTCTCTCTTGTGCTTCACTCTCCTTCTCCCTTTCGGCTGCCTGCAGCTTCTCTCTCTCTCCCTTTCAACTGCTCTCTCTTGGGCTGCTTCTTTCAGCATATCATTCACCCAATTGATCAGTTTTGCGCCCTCCAGCCCCCGGGGCTTTTCCAGCTTCTGTGAAGGCCTTAGCCTCCTGCAGCGCTACGTTACTGGCCATCTCCTAAGCAGTAAAACGCTAGTAAACTAACCTGAGAACAATAGGATGAAAGACAGATGCAAAACTGCAAATATCACCAGGGGTATGAGGAAATACTTACCGGTAATGCAGCTACTTGGCAAGATGACTATAAAATCCCTGCAAATACAGTTACTACTGGTGCATAGCGCAGTGGAAACCTCACGCCGTAGAATCTATGTAATTTACAGTTCGGTGGAGAACTCAACGCCGGTAATGGATTTGGCAATAAATTTTTGTAAACGCGGAACCTCAACATGAGTACAACTCGTAAAATAAAAACTAAAGAATCTGGTCACGAATTTCAAGGGAATTCAATGTGAAAAAGTCGTGAATTATCAAATGAACCTTGTAAACGCGGAACCTCAACGCGAGAACGGGTTTGTAAAATAAAAACGAGAGAGAATCTGGTCACGAAATTCACGGAAATTCGTGAAAACGTGGCAAATGAATGTCGTAAAGGTGGAAACTCAATGCCAGTATGGGTTTGTGAGGTAAAAAAAAAAATCTGGTCACAAAATTCACGGAACTTCAACGTAAAAAATGTGGCAAATGAATATCTTAAAGGCAGAAACTCAACGCCAGTATGGGTTCGTAAAAACAAAAATTTTAAAAATCTGGTCACGAAATTCACGGAACTTCGACATAAAAAAACGTGGCAGATAAATGTCATAAAAGCGGAAACTCAACGCCAGTATATACAGTTTGTAAAATAAAAAGAAAAAAAATCTGGTTACGAAATTCAAGGAACTTCAGCGTAAAAAAACGTGCCAAATAAATGTTGTAAATGCGGAACCTCACGCAAATACGCCTTTGTAAATACGTAAAAGGAAAAAAATCTGGTCACGAATTTCACAGAATTTCAACGTGAAAAAATGTGGCAAATAGATGTCATAAATGCGGAACCTCACGCAAATACGGCTTTGTAAATAAAAGAAAAAAATCAGGTCACGAATTTCACAGACCTTCAACATGAAACGTGGCCCATGCAGTTGATGATATAAAATGTCTATGGGGTCTCCCTCTTTTTGCGTTTTATATATATCGTCTCGAGGACGGAGACGAGAAGTGGATAAAAGTTATTTTTCCTTTTCTACCAACGCAAATCCCTGGTCTATCTTACCCTTGAACCTAGCTTTGCTCAGAATTTGTAACGCTAGCTCGTATACATTAAAGGGAAGAGGAAAACCAGGATAAAGATCTCTCACCCCGCATAAATACACCGCCTCCGCACAAACCCCTTTTTTACCCTAGTTCTCGCGAACCTAAGACCCTTGAGTCCAAGAATTTAAAACCCCGGACAATTACCCTGCACATGGGTCGTCTAGACTGGGGGGAATGAATCACAAGTGTTTGAAGGTCGCGGTGGGGGAGTTAAGCTAAGGGTAACATGTGCCCTTGTTTGAAACGTAAAAGTATTTGCCCTCATTATTACTCTCTGCACAGAAAATAAAGAAAAAAGAAAAAGTTTACCTTTAATTTGGCTTCTCGTAACGGTAAGAATTTTTATGCTAACACTGTTTTTTCTTTTCTTGCTTATTGACTCATCTATTCCTTGGTTAATGAACAGGACAATGGATAGTTTGAGACATGTGGCCAGGGGATTTAAATCCTATCCTGTTTAGACCTGGAAGCAGACGAGAGAGAGAGAGAGAGAGAGAGAGAGAGAGAGAGAAGAGACAATAAAGAGATAGAGAGAGAGAGAGAGAGAGAGAAGAGAGAGAGAGAGAGAGAGAGAGAGAGAGAGAGAGAGAGAGAGCATTGATTCACATAAATAAAACACAAAATATCTTTACAGCGCGAGATTCGCGATTAACTTGCAATTCACGAAATATGGCACTTATTTTTGTTTTGAATCTTACTCCCTGACCTCTATGCTTTATGCAATGGCACATAACATTAAAATTTCTCTCTCGAGCTGTAGTCTATCGGCCTGTACGTGGTCTATTTGCTATAGCTATATAATGGCAGTCAGATTTTATATAGCCCTAACTAGAATACCTAGTTCTACACGAATAACTAGAAAAAAAATTTACCTTATTCCTGTTGTGGAAAATTTGGAAACCTTGCTTTGCTTGCTCATAAAAATATTCACGGAATTCAGATTAGTTTCTTTCGTGATATCAGCTTAACAATCGCTGCTACACAAGACTGGTTTTGGTCGCCATTATTCTGAACTACTCATTCACTCCTAAAAATGTAGCTAACACTGACAAATTTGGCCTTGAATGGAGGACGAGAGATCAGAACAAAAAGAAAAAACTACTAAGGCATAAGGCCGATATTACTGAGGAAGGAGGAATTTACATAAAAGCTAGACTTTAGTTTTAAATACATTGTATTTACATTAATTTACAGAGGTCCAGGGGACTAATAAGGGGGTCGATTGGTCGATCCACCGGAAACACGTGGCTGGGGCAATCCAGACACGGCGTTCAGAAATTTGCGCAAACGGATTGAAAATGCAAGGCTTGCTCCAAGGGTTTCAATTTCTACCACAATCAGGCACAGTCTTTGTCTCCAAATAGATAGGACACTGGCATAAGGCGGGAGGCACACGAGGACGAACGTTACACACTACTTTCTTTCAATCAAAAGTTTACAGGCCACTCATGGGGGAAATGAAATGACTGGGAATTTACACAAAGAGAACTATTTCGTTGCTTGAATTTACTAGGGGGATGTTCACTAGTATCACAAGGGGAGTAATCACACAATGGAACCCAGATGGGGGAAATGAGAAACTAAACAAAGGAGGGGGGGTGTCGCCTTGGAAAAATGGAAATGAAATACAGACACAGGTAAAACAATTCCCTGGCTGATCTGGAATTACTCTCACAGTACCTGGCAGTCCTGAGGCTTGAACGTAGGCTTTTCCTTGATGTTTCTGTGCACTATGAACATTTAAAAAATACTTGTGACTTCCCAGAAGAGAACAGGGGGGAGCAGAAAGGGGAAGAAGTGGCGTCTGCAGGGTGAGATGGCAGGAACGTCTGACCTCTCTTAGGTCTAAGGTGGTTCTGAGGATGAGCCGCTGGCTTCTGATCCTTTTAAATCCTCATCTCTGTGGGGGGGTAATTCCGACAGCCAAAGGGAGAAGAGATACTTTTTGGAGAGAATGGATGCTTACAGTTCAAAGGGGCAACTTGCATATAGACAAAGATGCATGAAACTGGTAAAAGACCTTACTTTCCTTGGTTCTGGCTTAAAATCTTGAACAAGATGATTTCTAAATATGATATATATGTACATAAAGTGTTTTACGATGATACTAAAAGTATGCAGACCATATCTAAAATATGAAGTTTTCATAATAAAACTAATATTGTAATACTTACCTGAACACCTGAATTAGCCCTGGTCACTGACCAGCCCGAACTATATCCCCACATATTTACCCACTAAGTGGGTAATGTTAACTGTCAGTGTTACAAATGCTGCAGGTAAAATCTAGTCAAATGGGTTACCTGTGTTACCGTTGGCAACGCTACCGCAAATACTGGCCACCAGAGGTCTGTCTCCTCAATTGAATCATTCACTATCAAACTGAAGGAGAGGAGGGTGGGAATCATTCAGGTCTTCAGGTACGTATTACAATATTAGTTTTATTATGAAAACTTCATATTGCAATACACTCCCTGAACACCTGAATTACCCCGATTAACATTTACTCAGGGGTGGGATCAATGTAATTCAGCCCGACCTGTCCATGGAACATATACAGGTAACTCATAAACAACCTACTATGTATAAAAGCATGTATCCTCACCTTATTATCTAACTCGGAGGTGAGGATGTTTGCAAAGAAAGTACTTCAACATGAGTGTTGAGTCTAAGGTCACCGTTCTGAGTCCAGAAAGTACCCTCCCAGTGATTGAAAGCTATAACCCTTATTCATGGAGGTAAAAATAAACAAATCTCCTCACCTGGTTGTTCAGCTCAGTAGGTGAGGATGTTTGCAAAGAAAGTACTTCAACATCAGTGTTGAGTCTAAGGTACTGTCTGAGTCAGAACTACCTCCCATGTGATAAGTTATACTTATTATTCATGGAGGTAAAAACAAATCTCCTCACCTGGTTGTCCAACTCAGTAGGTGAGGATGCTTGGAGAGGAAGTACCATACTGTCGGTGTCGAGTCCAAGGTACCGCCTGAGTCTGAAGAACCTCCCATGTGGTATTCTATACCTCTCATGTATGGAGGGGAAATGGTGAACCTCCCATGTGACTATGTAGCCTCTCATGTATGGAGGAGAAGTTGAGTGTGCAGGAACTTCAGTTCTCTACTGCTCACTGATGTAGATAACTAGTGCTGAAGAAGTTGTAGTTATTCCACCATGACCATCGGGATTTGCCTAACCTCAAGGGCCTAAGGAACAATACACTCAGTCAAGCTACAGAAACACTAGAGTTCATTAGACTATCACTGCCTCCCTAAACTTCTAACACCATAAAGTTCATTTCGACTATCACTGACTCCCTAAACTTCTAACACCCTGAAGGTCATTTAGACTATCACTGCCACCCTAAACTTCTAACACCCTAACTCTACCAAGCCAACTATAAAACTGAGTTACCGCAACAACAGGACCCCGCAAATAACCTCTCTGAAGAAACTGAAATTCCCTAAGGTACGGAGTTGTGAAAAACCACAACGACTCAAATAACCACCTACACGATTGCCGACAGCGAAACATTCCTCCGGAAGCCAAAGGGTAGCCCTCCGTGATACTTTGCGCCCTTGGATTGACTAAGAACCCCTTCTTATGAGTGTCCGGATAGCGCTGAGGCAATGATTTAACAAGAAGTCCCTCCTATCCTTGACAAGAACATAGTATAACCATCAGAAATGTTAGTCTGGTAGGCAAACCCCCTCGAAACCAAAGTGAAGAGGTTATCAAACAGTCCAGGCTCAGAGAAACACCCATCAACTCTCACCACATCCACACAGAGTGGGACAAGGCCTTCCACTGGCTGTGAAAGGTGTCTTCCAAATACGAACCTCATGATCCATGACCCCTACTACATGAATCAATGAAGGAACCCAATAGAGAAAAGCCTCAACTGACTCGTAAGCCGGAAGTCGGACTCCGGCAGAGGAGTTACCCGCTACCTCATTGTCATGGTAATTGCTTTATAGCAAAGAAAGATAAAGGAAAGGAAAACGCATCTTCGAGAAGTTCTACAGCACGGAGGCATTCGTGCATGTGTTGGAGGCACCTGTTCTCATGATGGTTCTAGAATCGACAGGAGTGTTGTGGAACTTGAGAGGCGCCAACGTGACGTGAGGAACGCCACGATTTCTGATGTAATACTTCATCCAGATCCTTCTAAGAAGTTCTAGTAATCTCGGGAGCCTGTGACGTTCGCTAAGCCCCGCCCCCAGAGTGCCTTATAAATACGACTGACGAAGTAGGAGGGGGGAGAGATCATCAGTTAGTCACAGAGTAAGAGATCATCAGTAAGAGCCACAGATCAGATTATCAGTGAGAGATCAGCAGCAGAGATCATCACAGAGCGATAAGAAAAGAAGGAACCAACGAAGGATCAGAGAGGAAAAGTCACTCGAGAGTTTGGTCGAATTCTGGTCAAGTCGTCGTCAAGAGTGGACGAACGAGGCATTTCGACGTAGAGAAAGACTTCAGAGAAGAAACATTCTGCAAGAGGTTTAGAGAAGTTCCTGCCCTTCGAGTATCAAGAATAGACATTATTTTCTGCAATACGGAGTCAAGAAGACGTCTGCAATCTCGGTTCTCCTTTTGTGAAGCCATCGCTTCGAGTTACAAAACTGGCCAGCAAGTATTTGAATTACCTCACTCCTTCCCCAGTTCACGCATTGTAAGATTTTGCCTTTTTTATGTAAATAGGAGATACCATTCTGCATTTATCTTTGTTAGTAAGCTTGTAAATAAACCTTTGTTGTGTTAGTGTTTCTTTCTATATTCGTATCCCCAGATTCAACTGTTGGTGTTGAATTTTTTTTTGTTTATCATAATATTGAACCTGGAGCGGACCTCTCTCGGTTCATAACATTGTGGCGACCTTGCTTAGAATATATCCAGCACTTTAACAGTTTGAAACAGGGAAAATATAGAAAGAACCAGAATGAGTGAGATAGTGAAAGAGTTTATTGAGTCGGGTAAGCTCCTAGGTCTAGAGGGGAATGATCTCCGTGAGTATGGTGAGAGGGAAGAGAGAGAAAAGTATGAGTGAGATGAAAGAGCGGCTGAGAGAGAGGAAAGAGCAGCTGAGAGAGAGGAAAGAGCTGCTGAGAGAGATGCAACAAGAAAAAGAGAGAGAAGCAATGAAAATGCAGCAAGAGAGGGAAATGTTGGTAATGCAGCAGGAAGAAAGAGAGAAAGAACGTATACATGAGTTGGAAATTGCTCGGGTTAAGGGAAAGTGCTCATAACAGTCGGACAGGCGAGAACGAAAACGAAGCTGATACGTTAGGTATGAGTGCAGTGCTGAAATTAGTACCAAAGTTTGATGAGGAAGATGTAACGAAATATTTCATGTGTTTTGAGAAGTTAATGGAAAGAGTAGGTTCTCCTAAAGAAACGTGGACTTTATATTTATAGTCAGTTTTGAGTGGTAGGGCACTTACTGTGTATAATTGCATGTCTGAGGAATGTGATGATTATGATATTGTGAAAGAAACTGTTCTTGGCGCGTACAGGTTAGTACCAGAGGTGTACCATAAGAAATTTAGAAGTTTGAGAAAGGATGAAAATATTACGTATGTAGAATACGGTAAGAAGTTAGAAAGGCTGTTTTTTGATTGGTTAACTTCTGCCAAGGTTGAGGATTTTGATGGTTTGAAGAACTTAGAGTTGTTAGAAAACTTCAAAGATAACATATCCCCTGAGATTAAGCTTTATATATAAGATAGGCAAGAAGTATCTTTTGCAGGAGCAACTAGGTTAGCTGACGAATATAGCCCAACTCATAATTTAAGTATTAGTAAGAAACGAAATGATCCTTTGTCTGGTAGAGTACAAAACAGTAAAGGTTTCAGTCCTAGTAATAGCAATGCGAGTTAAAGTGACTATTCCTGTTATACCTGCGGAAAACCCGGTCATACGTCTAAGGTTTGTAAGAGTAAAATGGCATCTAGTGGCTCAGAATTAACTTGTTTCCGATGAAATGGGAAAGGGCATTTAGCGAGAAATTGTGCAGTAGAAAGGAAGGACGGTAAAAAAAACAGTGTCTCTAGTTAACCTTTCGTCAAGTAGGAATGATGTGATGAGAGAAACTAGGAAATTTTTTTGGTGGATTCTGTCAGAAGGTGTAGTTTCCTCTCTTAAAGGAGTGTTTTCGAGAGAAGTGGTCTTGCTTCGAGACACAGGAGCTGCTGTCTCACTGATTAGGAGAGTGTGTGCCGAACAGGGCAGAAATCAATTTCTTTTTGGAAGAAAAAGTCATGTTAGGTGGATTTCCTAACACTTGTGTTCTTTGTCCTTGTTGAAGTTGAATTTAGAAAAGTCAGGTAGTGTCAGGAGAAGTGAAAACTTGCAGTTGTTGACAGTTTGCCCGTTGATGGCGTTGACATTATTGTCGGTAATGACTTGGCTTTATCCAAGAATGTGAATCCTGTTGTGAGGGATATTCCAGTGCCTGAAATGGTAGTAACTAGGTCGGGTTTAGATACAGACGTAGACTACGGTCGTAATTTGTTCGTGGATTCGAACGAGTGTGAGTTCGTGGATTCGAACAAGAGTGGGTTTCGTGGACTCGAACGAGTGTGAGTTCGTGGATTCGAACAAGAGTGGGTTCGTGGACTCGAACGAGTGTGATAGAGGTGACGAGGTTGATCTTGGCACGAGTGTGGCTGAGAGACCGGACTCTATCGATGTTGAGAGTGATAGCCAAACTAAAGGTGTAACATAGTAAAGGTGTAGCTGTCAAGAGTAACATAGTAAACGTACCAGTATCTGGTACTAGTTATGGTGATGAATTAGGCGCTAACCTTGTGAATAAGGATGAGCTAGTCAAGTGGCAGAGAGAGGATGAGACACTAATTTTTTAATGTGAGCTGGATGATGATCTCGAGGATATGTGTAAGGAAAGTTTTTGTTTAAAGGACAAAGTTTTGTGTCGTTATGTTCGTCCTGAGCCAGGTAGTAAAGGGGAAATCACCGAACAATTAGTGGTTCCTAGGGAGCTTCGTGAACTAGTTTTGAAGTTAGCACACGATGAGCAAGGACATTTGGGAGTAAACAAAACTTTCAAGTGTATTAGTAGGGCTTACTTTTGGCCTAAAATGAAAAATGATGTAAAGAAGTATGTTTTAAACTGTCATGAATGCCAAACTGCCGGGAAACCGAATCAAGTAATTTCCAGAGTTCCGTTGTGTAATATTCCTTCAGTAGGCGAATCTTTTGAGAATGTAAGTATCAATACAGTCGGACCTTTGTCTGTAAGTAAGGGTAGAGAAGATTGCACAACTAATCTAGAGTATTATAAAAACAATTTGAGAGATGTTTGGCAACTAGTGAAGGAGAACGGAAGTGCGAACGGAAGTCAAGGGGAAACTAAAGGGAAACATGATCTTACAGCAAAAGAGAGAAGTTTGTGTGTAAGAGATAAAGTTTTAGTACTAGTCCAGAAAGAAGGTTCCTCTTTATCTTATAAGTTCGAAGGTCCTTTTTCAGTGTTAGGGAGGGGAAATATACATTATAGAATTAATATGGGTAAGAGTAGAGCAAAGTCAATTAATGTAAACTTGCTTCAGAATTATAAAGAATGCACTGTACCTTGGCCACCGCCAGTGTTCGATGTGACAGTGTTACTGAGAGAAATTAGTTTTGAGAAAACACAAGAGGTGTTTTAGCATTTCAGTTTTAAGCAGAGTTCAGAAAACAGAAATTAAAAGGGAAGGATAATGTTATAGCAGGTAGCCTCTGGAGAATTTTCCAGAATGAGTAGCCCAATGAGCGTTTTCTATTTTGGCACGAGTGGTTGAGTGAATGGAGAAGTATTAAAGCTTTATGCAGAATTGTTCCCCTGCTGTTTAATTCTTGTTTCTCTTTGGGAAAAAATAAAATCAGTTGATTTTATTTTTTCTCTTTTTTGGAGGGACATGTCATGGTAATTGCTTTATAGCAAAGAAAGATAAAGGAAAGGAAAACGCATCTTCGAGAAGTTCTACAGCACGGAGGCATTCGCGCACGTGTTGGAGGCGCCTGTTCTCATGAAGGTCCTAGAATCGGCAGGAGTGCTGTGGAACTTGACAGGCGCCGACGTGACGTGAGGAACTCTGCGATACGTGAGGAACTCTGCGATTTCTGATGTAATACTTTGTCCAGATCCTTCTAAGACTTTCTAGTAATCACATAGTACGAGATCATCAGTAAGAGCCACAGATCAGATTATCAGTGAGAGATCAGCAGCAGAGATCGTCACAGAGAGATAAGAGAAGAAGGAACCAACGAAGGATCAGAGAGGAAAAGTCGCTCGAGAGAGTTTGGTCGAATACTGGTCAAGTCGTCGTCAAGAGTGGACGACCGAGGCATTTTCACGTAGAGTAAGACTTCAGAGAAGAAACGTTCTGCAAGAGGTTTAGAGAAGTTCCTGCCCTTCGAGTAAAGAATAGACATTATTTTCTGCAATACAGAGTCAAGAAGACGTCTGCAATTGCAGTTCTCCTTTTGTGAAGCCATCGCTTCGAGTCGCAAATCTGGCCAGCAAGTATTTGAATTACCTCATTTCTTCCCAAGTCCACGCATTGTAAGATTTTGCCTTTTTTATGTAAATAAGAGATACCATTCTGCATTTATCTTAGTTAGTAAGCTTGTAAATAAACCTTTGTTGTGTTAGTGATTCTTTCTATATTCGTATCCCCAGATTCAACCATTAAGTGTTGAATTTTTTTTTGTTTATCATAATTTATTGAACCTGGAGCAGACCTCTCTCGGTTCCTAACACTCATACAGAAAGTGATGCTAGCTTAAGTCCTTCCCCAAAAACTGCCCGAATCGACGAAACCAGATCAGCCTACTTGATGTTTGAGACTACTGGTTTGGTTGAATACAACGTATCAAACATTACTTGAATTAACTGAGATTCCTCCGGAGCTTGGAATGCGGAAAGAGAGAATGGACAGTCCACAATCCGTTATACTCGCTTCCTTCGCCAGAGAAACAAAAACCCACAACTAGCAAACGAGTCTCTCTTCAAAGGTATCTATCCTCTGTCAGACCTGTCCAGCCACACCGGAACAGGAAAAAGGAGAAAAGCCGAACTCCCACAAGAGCAGCACCCAAGAACCCGGAACCTACTACGCCTGGCTGCTCGATACCAAACAACATACAAGATCCCGTCATATCTGAGCCCACAGATCTCGACTGCGCAACCCACACTCCCCCCAGACATGATGATGTCATGTAAGCCCTGCTGTCCAACCACTGTCCAACCCCTCACAAGAACGAACTGTCACCAGTTCCACAAAACCTGTAAGAGTTAGTCACTCGACTGCGCATACCCTCACTACCCAGTGACGATAACGTTACACCTGAGCCGAAAATATACCTTGGTGATGAACGCCCACCCCTGTGAGTCACTCCCATACTGTTGCGCCAAACGTGTACCAACCAAGACGATGACCTAACCTTGAACCAGTCTCACTTGACTGCGAAACTCCGCACTCACCAGTGACTATGACACGAGACCGGGTCGACTACAATCAAGGTATATAGAATAAGGGAGAGAGGTACAGTTACTTTGGTCAGGGGGGTAGTTGTAGGGTATTTCTGTACGGCCTGGAGGCCAGGTGGAGCGGTCAAGGCAAGTACTACTTTGGGAAAAACTCCAAGTACCTTGGGTCGAAGGGATTACCCCTGTAAGTGTCAGATGTCGTTTTCACTCTGTTATCTTGTATACGTTTGGTGTTTTTTTGAATTCATATAGGTCACTGTACTACACAGACAAAATCGTGGATTGATAATGTTTGGCTCTCTAATATATAATAGAAACCTTAAATTAATATGCTTGACAGGACTTAAAAAAATTATTCAATTAGCATTTGACCTGGCATTTATTTACAAAGGCTTATTGACAATTTTACAATACATCATTTAATAAACTAACATAGACATAGATAACTCATAACAGTATCTGGCTTCCTAATGGAAATGAAAAATACTTTAGTAAAGTGAAAAAAAAAATTTCATCATTGGCATTATTTAGTTAATTTATGCATCTTTTTCTTTTTTTGCCTACTTGATAAAATTTGGGGCATTCAGAGCTCTCATCCTAAAAAACATCCGACATCTGACAAAACACAATATTACTGTAAAAGGCAAGGATACACAATTTTCAATATGGCGTGCCAAGTCGCATAATACTCCATTGCCTGGTCTCAGTGTATTTTCCTCTCCATCGTATGTTTGAACATTTTTTCCATTACCTTTAATTTTTCAGAAAACTCAGCACTTGGTTCCGTTAATTTATCATCATGTAGCTCTACTGCACTAATCCAGGTACCTTACACTTTTTTAAGTTTACATCATAAGAACTCATAATCTGGAAATTTAGATGCCACATAACCTCCAAAATATCGAAGGCTCTCTTCGTCTGCAACATTCTCTAAAGTTCTTTCATGAAATTCATTTTCAAAATTTTCTGAGGCTTCTTCTCATCTTCAGTAGAGGCAAACACCATTGCAGAAATCATAAGCTCTGTGATGACTGCCTAGTTCCTCTGACTGTGCGACACTTGCTGGTCAAGTGTCCCAGTCTTCAGGACATAAGAGAGCGTTTCCTCTCAGAGTGCCGTAATGAGGAAGGTGAATCCTTCTCTCCAGGGTACTTGTAAGAAATATTATTAGTCATTTTTGGCGAGTGGTATTTTTAGGTTTGTGGAGGAAGCAGGCTTCCTACAAAAGTTATAACTTTTTTATAGATAGTTAAATTGATATCAAACTTTAAACTTAAGAACATTTTTAATTTTTTTTTTTTACCTTTATTATTTATTTTTTAATTTTTATTACATAACGGCATATTTTCGGCATTGATGATCTAAGTTGTTGGGACGCCATGGTACTTTTTTGCATCAATCAATCAATCAATCAATCTTTCAAGATCAGTTTCATTTGAATCATTATTTTCACAACTTTTCTCTTGACTGAACATTCCTTCCGACATATTTGAAGAATTGCACTCCTTCATTGAGTTACACTGTTTTCCAGTTATAGAGTTTATTTTGCCAAGTAAATATGACCTTATTCTGTGTTTGACTTCAACTGGCGTAGGATGATCATAATTGCACCCATCTGTCTAAGACAGCCAAACATGTTTTCCAGTCCATCTTGGTTAAGTCTGGAGGTAATTATGTATGATACATCATATTTACTTTTCAACATATCATGCAACCTTGGCAAGGATTTACATGACACAATAAGTCCCTTTTGGAACTGATAGATCTTATTACTTTTGCAAACTAGCATTGTTTCAGCAGTACACTTCATATTGTCAAGGATTTTATTATGTTCCGTCAGTTGCAACCCATAAGCATGTCTAGATTTTTTTCTGTCATAAGGTACCCTTGAATTGAACACATCAAACCAGGAGTCGGCAAGCTTTATAAAAGTGCCCTTGTACTTTCCCAGGACATGCTCTTCAAAAGTCCCTGACTTTCATAAAAATCTAAAGCTTTAGATGTTGTTTCCGAAAGAAGCTACACTGCTTTCCTCACATTCAAACGTCTGAATTTCATTGCTGGGGCTCGTGATCCAAGAAGTTCCTGCTGCAGGTCTCTTTTATATGCATTTTTTTTCAAAATGTTTATTGCATATGCGATGAGTAGTAGGGTTAAAGTTGTCCTTTCTCTTACAACGATGAACCCATTTCCGTTTCGTTTCCTCTTCACGAGGGAATCGGAAAAAGGATACTTCCTTTTTTCTACTATCTGAATAACAACCAAACATGGCGCAGTTGTTTGGTATTATTTAAATACGTAATAATTTAGATTATATAAAAAATCAAAACTACGGTTGTATTCGAAGAATGTAAAAATAAATTAATACAGAGATGATTGAAGTGACCTGTGATATAAATTTGAATGAAACGGTAGCTGAGTGACTTCTCGCCCTGACCAGGCTCTTGGAGGGATAAGCCGCAACCCCCCACAAATGACTCTACCTGACCATTCTATATACCTTGACTACAATAGGCGAGCAACACCCCCTAAAAGCAATGAGGTTGCAAAACACGATCCAACTAACGCCCGTTACCAATACTAAACCTAGACTGGAGTACTTCCAGTAGACACGGAATCAAGGTCGAGCCCACATTGAAAACCCCTTAAGGTGGAACAGAAAAGCAGCAGGAAAAAGTCGAGAAAATAATCAGAAAAGGAAGGAGAGAAGAAGTCACTACGAGTAACCACCGGAGCACCTATCGCCAACATTGTGCAGGTGGAGAACCAACTGTGCGGTACACAGTGCTTTAATAACAGGTTACAAACTGCGGAACCAATGGGAGCCACAGAAGGAAATTACCAGCTACCTTAAGAAAGGGGGCCGAGGGCACAAAAAGTGCTAACTACGATGCAGACGAACTGCCAACGGCCATAGACCCCCAGCAATTACCGCGGTAAGCACGTTACGTCTCACACACCTAATTTAAGGTGGGTACACACGTGCGAACTGAACCTTGTATTGTAACGGATTCTTGTAACAAAAAACGCAAGTGTGGACGGCCTCGAACCCGAACCCGCGAGGTTCGAGGCTCCGTTCGCCCTCCGTCCCGGCAATTGTCAGTTTTGGGCCCTGAATCAAAGGGAGGTCTCTTTGCACGTTATGCAATGTGTGGACGGGACCTGTATTACACGCGTATCAACAGAGGTTGCTGAACTAGTTAACACTGACTATGACAAGGCCGTCCATAGTAGATCCCTTGTTTTTGGTCAGTCAGTATGTATATGTCTACCATGGCTGATTGGAGTGAGGAAGAGGTCAGTCAGTATGTATATGTCTACCATGGCTGATTGGAGTGAGGAAGAGGTCAGTCAGTATGTAATATGTCTACCATGGCTGATTGGAGGAGAAGAGGTCCTTCTATTTATTAGTTATTACGTAGAAAAAGACTTTACTGTGGCCAGAAACTTCTTGGAATCTCATGTCAGCGAGTAATTCCCAACCACTGTATTCTACCCTTTTAGTATATAACCTTGATTGCCACCATCCTCTTTTATTTCGCTTCATCTTCATTAAATAATGTGTATAATATACGGGGGCAGCTGCTACTTGCATGGTGGCCATCGTCAGTAAACAACCCGGACAGACTGATGATCGCAGTTGATTGCAATGAAGTTTCGTGCTTAACGTGGTTATGGTTCGTCCCTCAACATTTTTGCACCTTGTAACCGTATATGCGTAACTCAGTTACATATACAAGGTTCGGCTCTCACGTGTGTACCCACCTTAAGGTATATAAAAGGGAACGAACGAAGGAAGATTACTAACTACCCTATGAAAGGAGTGGGTGGTGACACAACCGGTATCGATACAGTTAACGATGGCGCAGATGAATCTCCCACTGCCGTAGCCCCCTCAAGAACTACGGAGGACACATGCGTCCCAAAAAACAAGTAAGGATGAAAATACGGAGTTGCGGACACCGCCTTGAAGCATCAACACCAGCAGCCTGAGAACTACAGGACGCGTGGAAGGTGCTACGAGGCAGCCCCTCCAAAATTATTTCCTTTAACCCCGAAGAGAGAGAGAGAGAGAGAGAGAGAGAGAGAGAGAGAGATGAGAGAGAGAGAGAAATCACCTCCAAATTTCAGGATGAAACGATGAAAAATGATATTGTTAGTATACAATAAAGTTTTGTACATACTTACCTGGCAGATATATACTTAGCTTAGGTCTCTGACGTCACGACAGAAAATTCAAAACTCGCGGGCACACGCTACAGGTAGGTCAGGTGATCTACCTTACCCGCCGCTGGGAGGCGGGTGTAAGAACCAGTCCCCTTTCCTGTCAGGTTTTTTATTTTCTTCCACCTGTCTCCTGAGGGGAGGCTGGGCGCCATCAATCGTATATATCTGCCAGGTAAGTATGTACAAAACTTTATTGTATACTAACAATACTCATTTTTGTACATGAACTTCCCTGCCAGATATATACTTAGCTGATTGACACCCTTGGTGGAGGGAAAGAGACACATACTTACTTAGAAAGTGGGGACAACACATGTTAAAGAATACATAATATAAACCTCTGGTTCTTACCTGATTTAGCAGAAGACTTGATAGTTACTGTCTATTAGTCTGCGTTGCCTAAAGAGTCTCAGCGAGGGCGTGACCTATGGCTGAAGAACTCTTTGGGTCTACCAATGGAACTGAGTCCACTTACTTGGCAGAATCCAAGCAGGATCTGGTCAATGGGGATCAACCCGCTTACATGCCAGAGCCTATCACTACCAATTGCAAGGAGCCTCAAGCACAAACCGATCACCTAACCAAATACTAACATTAGTATACGAAAGAAGGAGCTGCCTCCTGCAACCTCCTTCGTACACCAAAAAAACTCAAACTTAAAACTAACAGGGAAAAAAGGATTAAAAATTGGATGTGTTTCAGCTCCCTTGCCCCAGCACTGAATCCGCCGATACGTAAGGGCCTAGCCCAAACACTTATCATACGTATCGATACGTCCCTTAGTAGTGATTAGAGAAGACTGATTCACACCTCCAAAAAGTGGCCTCATAAGGTTTTTGTAATGAAAAAATTCTTCTTGAAAGCCAAAGACGTCGCGATGGCCCGTACTTCGTGCGCCTTGACTTTCAGAAGGTTAAACTGTTGCTGATTGCAAGAAGTGTGTGCTTCTCTAATAATATTCCTGATAAAGAATGAGAGTGCATTTTTAGATAAGGGCCTACTGGGGTCCCTTACAGAGCACCAGAGATTGCTCTCATTAGCGGCAAGTCTTTTCTTCCTCTGAAGATAATATTTCAGGCTTCTCACCGGGCAAAGAGATCTCTCCTCTTCTGTCCCGACTAAGGAGGATAAGCTTTTGATTTCGAAGCTCCTGGGCCACGGCGAAGAAGGGTTTTCATTCTTGGCTAGGAAAGCCGGAAGAAAAGAGCAAACCGCGGAGCCTCCTTGGAAACCTACCTCACCTTCTAGAGCCTGAAGCTCGCTGACCCTCTTAGCTGACGCTAACGCACAGAGAAAAATAGTCTTCATCGAAAGGTCTCTGAACGAAGCAGCATGGGGAGGTTCGAACCTTGAGGACCTCAGGAAGAGCAGCACGACATCAAGATTCCAGCTAGGCACTAAGGAGGAGGTTCTTTTAACCGTTTCAAACGATCTGATTAAATCATGGAGGTCCTTGTCCTCAGATATGTTTAATCCTCTATGACGAAAAACAGAGGAAAGCATGCTCCTGTATCCCTTGATGGTGGAGACAACCAACCCGCATTTTTCCCTCAGGAAGATAAGGAAATCTGCAATCTGCGTCACAGAGGTACTGGAGGAGGAAACTTTATGAGTCCTGCACCAGCGTCGAAAAACATCCCACTTCGACTGGTAGACTCTAGATGTGGAAGGTCTACGTGCATTGGCAATAGCCCTTGCAGACTTTGCCGAAAAGCCCTTAGCTCTGACGAGACTCTTGATAGTCTGAATCCAGTCAGACTGAGAGCGGGGAGGTTTTTTGTGAAACCTGTCGAAGTGGGGCTGTTTGAGCAGATCGACTCTTAGAGGTAGGGATCTTGGGACATCCACCAGCCATTCCAGTACCTCTGTGAACCAGTCGTGGGCGGGCCAGAACGGAGCTATCAACGTCATCCTTGTTCCCTCTGACGCTGCGAATTTCCTTAACGTTTCCCCTATAATCTTGAAAGGCGGGAAGCGTTAAAGATCCAGATTCCTCCAATCCATCAGGAATGCATCTATTGCCACTGCTTGGGTCTGCAATGGGAGAGCAGTATAGATCTATCCGCGCATTCCTGGAGGTCGCAAATAGATCGAGATGGGGCCTGCCCCACGTCCTCCACAGCTCCTGGCATACGTCCGCGTGCAGAGTCCACTCTGAGGAAGGACTTGATTCCTTCTGCTTAGCAGATCCGCTCTGACATTTCTTTCTTCCCTGTACGAACCTGGTGAGAAGCCTTATGTTCCTTTCCTCTGACCACAAGAGGAGCGATCTCGCTCTTCGTACAGGGAGAAAGAGTGAGTCCCCCCTGTTTTCGAATGTAAGCCAGGGCTGTAGTGTTGTCGGAGTTGATCTGAACATATTTCCCTTTTACGAGGGGTTCGAAGGTCTTGAGAGCTAACCAAATCGCTGTTAGCTCCTTCTTGTTGATGTGCCAGGACACCTGATCCCCCATCCAGGTGCCTGACACTTCTCTCGACCCGAGAGTAGCTCCCCAACCTTTGTCCGAAGCGTCTGCATACAATACTAGGTTGGGGTTCCGAACCTGCAAGGAAAGGCCTTCCTTGAACAATAGAGGGTCTAGCCACCAACGTAGATCCTCCTTTATCTCTTGCGAAATCTTGAACGCAAAGTCCAGACCTTGATATTTCCGATCCCGTTTCCTCGTCAGGAAGAACTGTAGGGGTCTGAGGTGCAACCTTCCTAGAGAAACGAATTGCTCCAGAGAGGAGTGTGTCCCCAACAGACTCATCCACTCCCTCGCTGTGCATACATCTTTCTCTAGAAAGATTGCTACCTTCTCCAAACCTCGGGTTATCCTCTCTGGGGACGGATACGCCCGAAAAACCTGAGAAGCCATCAGAATCCCAGATATACGCTCTTGACTGGGGATTAGCTGTGACTTCTCGAAATTCACTAGCAACCCAGAGAAGCTGCTAGATCCAACGTCACTCGTAAGTCCTCCAGACATTTCTCCTTGGATTTGGCCCTGATAAGCCAATCGTCCAAGTAGAGGGAAATCCTCACTCCCTCGAGATGAAGCCACTGGGCAAACGTTCTTCATCAGTCCTGTGAATACTTGGGGGGCCGTGGAAAGGCCGAAGCATAGGCCTGAACTGAAAAACGTTCCCTCCCCACATGAATCTGAGATATTTGCGAGAAGAAGGATGGATCGGCACATGGAAGTAAGCGTCCTGAAGGTCCAGTGACACCATCCAGTCCCCCGGGACGAAGAGCTGCTAAGACTGATGACGTCGTCTCCATAGCGAACTTCCTCTTCTTCACAAAGACATTCAGGCGCTTACGTCCAGACCGGTCTCCATCCTCCTGAGTTCTTGGGAACTAGGAACAAACGGTTGTAGAACCCCGCTGAAAGAGGGTCCTGAACCATCTCTATTGCCTCTTTCTCTAACATCAGCTCTACCGCTAGAGCGAGGGCTTGATTCATCATGGGTCTTTGTATTGGCCACCAGTGCCCTTGGAGTGGTGGTCAAGGGTGGTCTCGAAATAAATGGGAATGAGGTTATCCCTTCTTGATGATCGCGAGGGACCAGTTGTCCGCCCCCTTTCGTGCCCAGACATCTGCAAAAGTTCAGAAGTCTGGCACCCACAGTGTCTGGAGGACACCCGAACTATTTCTTGGCCCTAATAGACCGGGAGAAGGTCCTTCCTCTTCTAGGTGGTCTCGAACCTCTGGAGGAAGAAGAGCGAGACGAAGGTCCTCCTCGAAAGGGTTCTTGCCTACTTTGAGCCTCTTTCTTCGTCTTCTGCTGAAACGAAGGTTTCGGAATTCTAGCCGAGCGAGCTAGCATATCCTGCGTCGCTTTTGCTGATAACGAGCTGGAGATATCGTTAATAGTCTTCTTGGGGAAGAGTTGCGGGGAAAGTTGCGAATACAGCAAGGAAGCTCTCTGTGCGTGAGAAACCGCCTTGGTAAGAAAAGAGCAGAAAACGGCCCTCTTCTTTACCACTCCTGCACCAAAAAGTGAAGCAATTTCCCCGGAACCGTCTCTCACTGCCTTGTCCATGCAAGACAGAACTGCGTGGAGGTCTTCAGGCGAAAGAGTGTCTTGCTCTTGAGTCCTCTCAGCAACACTCCCAGGGTCCAGTCAAGAAAGTTAAAAACTTCTAAGACTCGGAACATTCCCTTCAGAAGGTGATCCAACTCGCTCATACCCCACGTCGTCTTCGCAGAATTCAGCGCCGAGCGACGTGCGAATCGACCAACGAAGAGAAGTCCGAGTCTGCAGAAGAGGGAAGAGTTAGACCCAAGGGCTCTCCTGACTCGTACCAGAACCCCATCTTACCCGTCAGCTTGGACGGGGGAAAAGAAAAAACTGTCTTGCCCTTCTCTTCTTTGAAAGCAACCAGTCGTCAAAGTTCTTCATGGCCTTCTTCATAAACACTGTAGGCTTCATCTTAACGACCGAAGACTTCTTAGCCGTATTGGTCGTTGAAAATAAGGACGGAGGAGACGGAGGAGCAACGGCCGAAAGAGACTCCCAAAATCTTGCAAGAGGAGGTCTGTAAGTCTCTTATACGAAGAAACCAAGAAGCATCCTTGGCAAATCTTCCTCCGAATCAGCAACAAATTCTTCCGAAGAATGACGTCTAGAAAGCTCTACTGCCCGGAGGAGAGCTAATCCTTGGATGAGCGCCTGTTCGTAGAGCGCCTACTAGGCGAGCGCTACTGGAAGAAAAACCACCGGGAGAGCGCTTACACGGGGAGCGCCTACTTTGAGAGCGCTCCCAGGAGAGAGCCTACTAGGAGAGCGCCTAGTTGGAGAGCGCCTACTAGGAAGAGCGCCTACTTTGAGATCGCCTCCCAGGAGAGAGCCTACTAAGGAGCGCCGCCTACTTGTTGAGACGCCTCCGCAGGAGAGAGCCTACTTGGGTGATCCGCCTGACTAGGAGAGGCCCGCCTACTTGGGGAGCGCCTACTAGGATTTAGTCGCCTAGGCGCACAAGTGGAGGCCCGTCTGTCGGAAACAGATTCTAACTCCACAGAAGAGCGTCTGGATAAGGGAGAGCGCCTATCTGGCTCTCTGCGCCTGCTAGGCTCTTGGCGCTGCCACCTCAATACGCCTGCCAGGCTCTTGACGCCTGCCACGGGGAGAGAGAAAACATCCACAGATGAATCCCTGTCAGAAGCGCGGCGCTTACAAGGCTCTGAGCGCCTATCCAATCGGGAGCTCTAACGGAGAGAGAAAACTTCCGTTGCCGCCTACCAGGCTCTTGGCGCCTACTAGGCTCTTGGCGCCTACTAGGCTCTTGATGCCTACTAGGCTCCGAGCGTCCGTCCGGAGGAAGTGGCCACCAGGCGAAGAACTCTTCCTTCGCTCCTGACGAAAACGAGGCTCTTGACGTCTGTCAAGCTCTTGACGCCTAACTGAAGAGGAGCGGAAATCCTGAGGAGAGCGCCTGCCTGGCTCCTTACACTTTACATGCTCACAACTCTTGCTGGGAAGAGAGGAGAGCCTACTCGGAGAAAGATCCCGAGCTCCAGCCTGCACTTCTGACCTCCTACTAACAGGCTCAAAAGCTCTTCTAGCCAAAGGAGATTTAGCCGAAGGAACGTTCTTAGACTTCTTCACCGGAAGTGAGGCGTCCTTCCGACGATGAGAAGTCCCGGCAATAGACTCTGCTAAAGCCGCAATCTGCGCCTGCAGACCCGCCAGGATACGCGCAGGAGATCTCTTAAACTCCTCTACAGGGGACGAAGTCCGAGAGCGAACAGGAGAAGGCGTAACAAGGACGAAATCTTAGTTCTTTTTCTTGCGTTTCCCACTTCTGGCTCTTCCGCGAAGGATTCGGGGCTGGAAGGAAGGCGCAAGGATCCTTCCAGGGCCTCTTGAGAGGGCGAGACGACTCCGATGCTCCTCCATCTACGCTGAGGAGAAGCGACGAAGATGACGAGAAGCACTGGCGCAATACTCCTTCTTGGTTCGATCCAAGGCAGCCTGGGAACGAGCAACAGGAACTGCGAGGGGACGCTGACCGGTGGGGGTTCTCCCTAACCTCTGCGGCTTTCGACTTTCCTCCTCCACTGGGTCTGGGAGTCTGGAAGAGGTCTAGGCCTGGAAGCGTTAGTGAGCCGGTCAGACGCACCCTCCACTGCACTAGGGGCACTGCACTGATCACTTGCACTATCATCACTCTTACCTTGTCGAGAGCGAGCGAGGCTCTCCTTACTCCTGATCGAGGCTCTCCCAGAAGCAACTTCCGAAAACGAATCTTCGGGTTCAAAGCTGGGCGCAGGGGCTGAAACTGGAGAAAGAACTACTTCTACTACAGGATTCTCAGCGTCAACTTCACTCACCCTCGATCTACTAGAACTCTTTGAAGAAGCCTTGCGCACCCTATCTTTCTCTAACTTTCTCACATAAGAAGAGAGAGCCTTCCAACCATCCTCATCCAAATTCTCACACTCTTTGCAAGGGTTAATAAAAGAGCATTCATTCCCTCTACACGACTCACATACCGAGTGAGGATCTAATGCAGCTTTAGGAAGCCTAACTTTACATTCCTTCTCTGAACAAACCCTAAATAAACTAGGTTTCTTAACTTCAGAATCATCCATGATTATAGATATGTAAGAGAAATCCAAAAGAAAAATCCAAAAAACAGTCCAAAAAGCGTATGCCAAGCCAACAAACAAAGGGTACTTCACCAAATCCAAATCGTCGGCAACGAGAACGATTTTAACTATCGTAAGGACTGAACAACAGTGTTGTCCAGGCCGGCGACAGAAAATAATCTAACAGGAAAGGGGGACTGGTTCTTACACCCGCCTCCCAGCGGTTCGGGTAAGGTAGATCACCTGACCTACCTGTAGCGTGTGCCGCGAGTTTTGAATTTTCTGTCGTGACGTCAGAGACCTAAGCTAAGTATATATCTGGCAGGGAAGTTCATGTACAAAACTCTGGCTCTGCTGTGATATTGGCAAATAAAAAACAGATGAGCGAGAAAAAAAACTCCGAAGCGACATCCGAAGAATGAGCAGCTAAAGAAGACTGTGTAAAGACATTATAAGTTTTAACAGAAAAACTGGGCGAGAGAGAAAACTAGACCGACTCTGTTCCCCACGATAATCTGAGAAACATTAGAAAATCAGGAAAATTATTCAAGACGTGATCATGAATAAGTCTGTATTGAAGCTACAGTAATTGACCTGTGTTAATTCGATTTTACGATGGGGTTAGTATTTAAAATCGGCACTACATTGCAAATAAGTCTTCCTATATCTCTTGCGCAGCTAGCGTAGGCAGCATCGTGCATCAGACAGTGAGATTGTTGGGTTTAAGAATTTAGGCCAAAGGCCGAGTATTGGGACCTATGAGGTCACTCAGCGCTGAAGGGAAATTGACAGAAAAGAAAGTGTTTGGGAAAAGGTGTAACATGGAAGAAAAAACCTCTCTTGCACAATGAGTCAATGTTTGGAGAGGGTGGAAAATAGGATGAAGAGAGATATGAAATCAGGAAAGTAATAGAGAGAGAGAGAGAGAATTACAATTCTAACATCTCCACCTCCATAAATTTGCACCCTCTTCTAAGTTAAAAAGTATTAGCTTCATGATATATACTCGTATAACTGCATACAGCTATGAACAAACTTTGAACAAGAATTTGTTGCTAATACGATCGAATCCTATAGCAACATCACTTTATTGTATTGACCCGCATGCGACAGTAATCGAATCCGATAGCAACATCCGTTTATTGTATTCATCTGTGTGCTATGATAATTACTGTATTCATGTTATAAATGTAGCTGAAGCTGATAAGGCAAAATTACGTGCATCAGCAACCTGGATAGAAGTCCCAAGCTTTTGTATGAATTCAAACGCAGCCATGGTAAAAGAAAGTAATATAGCATGAAAGAGCTCATTTACTGTAGTTTTCACACTGACAAAAGATTAATAAAGTAAGGTTCGTAATACCTATGAAAACGAAACAGAATCGCTAAATTTTACGCAACCTAACCTGAGGGAAAAACTAGCTTCCAATGAGACGTATTAGTAACAAAATTTTGGCCTTAAATTACATTGTAAGACAAACAATATGACTTCGTTCCATAAGTTAAGTATCCAGATGTTCATTTATGCTAACTAGGAACAAAAACATTAGCCAAGACCAAGTGATTATGGTTGGATTCTGGAGCCAAGGAAATAGAACTAGCCGGCATCATTCATTTGTCTGTCTAAGCCACGCCTCCTTACAACAGTGCTGTAATTTAATTGAAAAGAAATCAATTACATATTTTTAAGGTATTAAATGTAAATTTATTAGGCCTAACATTAATTCCAGTTGTCACTGTAATTGATAATACGACTGGTAATTATTTTTGCAACTGTAATTGACATAAGCACAATTTAATTACTGACGGCAATTAGTCTGTTAAACGGATGAAGACGTCTTACAAAACTAATCCTTATATCTGATCTGATTATATGGCACAAGATACCATTATTTGACTATGTTAAATGTCAACATAGTTGAAAACACGTCTCCTTCAAGACGACAAACATGGCATAAGTGAGGAAGAGTTGTTACGTTAGTTATGCAAGCCAATCAGACAAGAATGAGTTGGATACAGCAACGCAAACTCGTATTCGCCATCAGCTGATCCAGAGCGGGAAAGACTACTGCCGAGTTAGAATTTATACTACACTAATATAATGATACCTATAATACACTTATAATGCTTTTGTCGGGCAGAATCTGATCTTCATTCCTGTTCAGTTACATTCATATTGAATTATCATCCTAAGGTCGGATTCTCGTTTGTGTTCAATTTACACCTGTACTGAATTATCTGAAGTCAGAATGCCTTGAGCCTACAGCGTTAGCCACTATAAAAATTTCTCTACCGATATGTGTAAGTGTTTACATAATAAAAATATGGAATGTTAGTCCATATATATAAAAGACTAAAACTAAAGAGGTCAACCAGATTGCTTGCAGGAATGTGATCAGACTAGAGACGCTAAAGATGACGTATACAATAAAAGTAGGCTAAGATAACATGCCGTCACCTGTAGTCATTCAATTGTTTTATAAAACTTTAGTCCAAGCTCTCTGCTTGAGACAACTACCGCGACCATAATTCAACCGGCCTACGTGATCTGTATCGTGTCCTCATTTGATTGTGTGTTCGTATGTAACTATGTCATCTGATTGTATGTTCATATGTTCGAGCTACTGTCTGTTCCTTTATGACTGGTAACGGAGATGGTAGTAGAAGGAGAATACAGTTAGCTATCGTCATTAGAAGACCTGTACCTCTTTACCTAAGCTTTATCATGTAGAGAGAATAGAATTAGCCATCATCATTGGCAGAAGCGATCAAGCTATCGTCATTAGAAGACTTGTACAATCATACTTGATCTTCACCATGTAAATTCAGAGAAGATAAGTATTTTTGTACTTCGTGGTTTCTACTAGAACCTAACCTCATCACCGAATCATCATGAGTTTAACACATCGTCGTCATAACCAAGAAGATAATACCGACTTCGTAAGTGATCTACAAACCCCAAGACACTCCATTGAATATGGAAGTGCAATACCAACCGACTTAGCGTAAGATTATCGCAAGTCTAACATTACCTCATAGGGCGCCTTATTATACAAGGCAACAGCCCTAAAATATGTAGTACAGTGAATACTTTAGGCTAGGCTACTGTATATGCATATGATATGTCATCGTGAACACTAGGCTAGCCGTAGTTAATTTTTATTTGATTTCTCTACATACTGAATTATCGTAAGTCAATATTCATTGAACAGAGAATTAGTTGATATTAACCATTACCATATCGTTTATGTAGGGGAAAGGTACCTTTAAGACAAAGGAGCAGTATTCAACCCTTCAGCACCCGACAGACCTGAAACCAGATCTGAACGACCAACCATGGCCTAGAAAGCTTCTGATGCAAGGAACTTGAAGCAGGAAAAACCCAAAGAGGCTCTAAGGACACTGTCCCTCTATAAATTACTACTTATAATAGAAAACCGACCCGAAGAAGCCTGCACTTCTCTTCCTAAACACTATGTATTACGTAGCCTATTATCCCTACTCGTCTGTATCCGACCTAAATTTTCATCATCCTGAGAAATTACACATCGAGGGAAGGGGAAATCTGCTGCCAACACTGCCTGCTCCGCGGCGGGGGCGCCGGCAGAACCTACCCACTCGGAGGCTTGCGGTTCTCCATTACCCCCAGCACCCATTAGGGCTGGTTCTGGAACAAGCAGGGGGGCTGAAAAAGAATGATTAGAATCAACTATACTACTACTACCACTATCTCTATTTTGGTTAAATTATTCCTCAGGCTAGAAATATGCCAAACATACTAGATGATAAACTGTCGACTAATTTCTTGAATAGCTAACTCTAATGGTTCCTTGTCTCCTGACCAAGACAAACATCTCTGACTGGTATTGCACTGAACCTTCCTACACGAAATAACGAAAAGAACGTCGATCATGTGTGAGGGTACTCAACCTATGCTTGCAGAGCATATGAGCACCAACATGTCCAGCAGTAGAAGGCTCAATCGTCGAACTGTAGATGAAGTAGAAGCAGAGGCGTTTGCAGGTGGCGACGACGTTTATTTTCTAACTTATCCATAGTGAGTACAAAGTAGCTATCCAAAATCAAACGGGAGAAAAAACATTAATCACAGTCCAAGGTCGTAATCTGTATCCAAAATACGAAAACTCTTTGAGTGGGGTCGGGCTGAATGACCAAAAGTTCGCCTGATGTGGGACTAATCTGCACAGCATGGCGAACAGAAACAATTGAGGAGACAGGCCTCTGGTGGCCGGTATTTGCGTCAGCGTTGCCAACGGTAACACAGGTAACTCATTTGACTAGATTTCACCTGCAGCGTTTGTAACACTGACAGTTAAAATTACCCACTTAGTGGGTAAATATGGGGCGATATAGTTCGGGCTGGTCAGTGACCAGGGCTAATTTAGGTGTTCAGGGAGTGTATTGCAATACCTAAGACAATGATTACCTATATGTAGAAGGGTACACATTTTCCTGTCTGCGGCACACAGTACATGTACATGTATATTTCATACATACATAATAAGTATATTTTCGTGACAAAATACATTTATATGATGAAAAAAGCTTTATTAATTTTCAAATATTACAGTTCTATAATATTTTCATGTAAACACAGCAAACTGTCATTAACGAAATCGGGTTTTCTTAAAAGATGCTCTACCCAAGCAACTTTCCACAGATAAACAAATCTTATGATGCCGTGACGCCTTCTTAGAGCAGCACCCAAACGAAATGATATTTAAAATGCTATTGGGTGTTGTCTGCACAGCAGCCAATCCAGGAGCAGCATTCATTTTCCTTGTCGCTCATTGGCTGTACACTTGGCATTGATTGGTTGCACCCTGGCCCCATTTGCAGCGAGGTGGAATTGTGGGTATCGCCCATCTAGTACCCAAGCAGCCTCACTGCGCAGAGTTACGGGTATACGCAAACGTAAACGCTAAGCTCTTGTGTATGCATCAGCAAATATCTGTGTGCATCATGCCGAAAATGGCCCCTAAAAAGCACCCTGCTCCTTCCAAGGCTTCTGGCCAAGAAGCTAAAGAAGACCATAATGAAGCTCGACGGTCGGCCGCCATTTCAAAGTGAACGACAGCACTGTGAGATACATAAATAAAAAAGAAAATGAAATAAAAAAAGTGTAAGTATGAGTAAGTATGAGGTACTATGGCACCGCAAAGGCTGTGTCCACAGTGAGTGACAAAACCACTGTGAAAATGGAATCTGCACTCGCGTTCTGGATCAAGGACTGCAGGAAGAACATACCCCTTGACTCCAAGATCATATGGCAAAAAGCACGACAGCTCTACCAGCAGCCATCAACTCCTACTGCTCCACAAGGTGGTGAGAAAGAGGAAGCTGAAGCTGAAGATGTAGAGGCACTGGAAGGCGATGAAGAAGGAACATTGGAATTCTTGGGCTTTGAAGAACTAGCTCCTGAAGAGGAAGAGGAGAGGAGAGCCACAACCAGGACTGTCCTCAGCTCCCCAAGGATTTCAGGCGAGCAAAGGATGGTTCCACTGGTTCCAGAAAAGGTTCCACCTAAAGTCTGTTTCCCTACATGGGGAAGCTGCATCTACAGACAAAAGAGGCAGCCACAAAATATCCGGAGGCCTTCATGAAAATAATCCAGGAGAAAGGATATCGCCGAGAACAGGTGTTCAATATGGATGAAACTGGCCTGTTCTGGAAGAAAATGCCGTCCCGGACGTACCTTATGAAGGATGAAGCTAAAGCCTTCAGATTTAAGGTACAAAAGGACAGGGTAACCCTCCTGATGTGTGGGAATGCGGCTGGTTTTAAGCTGAAACATGGCCTCATTTACAAGGCTGCAAATCCCGGGGTACTCAAGAACAAGAACGTCACCAAAGTCCTTAAGGAGTACTGGTTCCACCAGAGCTTCATTCCTCAAGTTAGGCAATACCTGGCCGATTTGGACTGGACCAGCTTGAGTTCCTCCCTCCCAACACCACCCCTCTCCTCCAGCCTATGGATCAGAGCGTCATCTGTGCCTTCAAGGCACTCTAAACCGGGAATTCCCTCCAGCACCTTGTTGATGCAATGGACTGTGACAGTGAATTTACACTGAAAGATTATTGGTGTAAATTCACGATTGCCAAGTGTCTGTCTGTCATTGACCAGTCGCTAAATGCCTGCTAGAGTAAGTTGTGGCCAGATTGTGTCCATAATTATACAGGCTTTTCGCCTCAGGAAATCCAGCATTCAGCCATTAATAAGGCAGTCCAGTTGGCAAAAATTCTTGGTGGTGAGGGCTTTGACAATATCACCAAGGAAGAAGTCGGCACCCTCATTGATGCCCACTCTGACCCCCTCACAGACCAGGACTTGGAAGAGTTGACAAAGTCTGCCAGCGAGGAAGAAGACACTCTAGGTTCAGGAGAGGAACAGGAGGAGGAGGGGTTGACTTTGGAACGCCTGTCCTAGGTTAAAAAAATTATAAACGACCTCCAGAGTTTGTTGTAACATGGGATCTTTAGGTAGAACGCCCCTTGAAGTTTTCTAATATTCTTGATACAGCATTGGAGCCCTATAATCAAGCCCTCACCACCATGAAGAAGCAACGGCAGCAGCTGCCAATCACAATGTTCATCACACAAACGAAGAAGGACCCTCCAAAGCCTCTTGAATCGCCTGAAGTAGTGCCTCTTGAATCGCCTGAAAAAGTTCCTCCCAAATCGCCTGAGTCACTGCCTCCCGAAGCACCTCCTGAAGGTGAAGAGGCGCCCTCAGAGGATATGTAGCTCCTCTGCTTAGCTGTGCAGTCATATCTTCATTGTCATTCATTGGACTGCACGGCTAATTCATCATCACCATCTTCAATCAACATTCATCACTGGTGAGTACCCTATTTACATATGTTGTACTAGTGTAAAACAATTGTTTAATGTTCTTACATATTTTGTTCTTTCTCTCTATCTCTTGTGATTTTACATACAATTGTTTCCCTTGTAAAAAGAAAACTGGACATCTTAAATAATGACTGTATGAAAGAAAATGTGCATGACTGAATACTTATGGGGGACTGGATTATTTTCACATACGTAACTAAGTCATGCAGTAAGTAAGTATATCTTAGTTTTACCAGACCCACTGAGCTGATTAACAGCTCTCCTAGGGCTGGCCCGAAGGATTAGATATTTTTACGTGACTAGGAATCAATTGACTACCTAGCAACGGGACCTACAGCTTATTGTGGAATCCGAACCACATTATATCGAGAAAGGTATTTCTATCACCAGAAATAAATTTCTCTGGTTCCGCGTTGGCCGGGCCGAGAATCGAACTCGGACCACCGAATTAGCAGCCGAGTGCGAAGTCCACTCGGCCAACGTGGGACTAAGTCATGCAGTACATACATATGTATTTATAACCATAAAATGTAAGATTTACTTTAAAACAATATTAATAATATTTCAAAGATTAATATGAACCATAATAGGATGATATTTTAATGTATATTTGATGTAGGGATGGTCTTTTTAGGGAACTTTGGTGTTTCCACGTTCAGGATAGGAGTTTATAAGCATTTTTAGAGGGGGGGGGGGTTCGGCCAAACATTCGTGGATTCTAACTATTCGCGGGGGGTCTGGTACGCATCCCCGGAAGAAGGGGGCCCGAGCTCAGAGAGAATATATAAGTGAATATCTAAAACTCAGCCTGGCTGGGTTAACACAGTGAGATATGACCAGATTCATAGCATTTGTGGAAGGAAAAGAGAATTCTGCCTGTTCAAGTAACAAACCATGTAGGCCACGGGGGATTGTCACCACTCCTCCCTCCCCTTGCTAGAGAGAGTACATGCTACTAGAAGTATGTACATGTATTAGGGCCGTTGCCTTGTATAATAAGGCGCCCTATGAGGTAATGTTAGACTTGCGATAATCTTACGCTAAGTCGGTTGGTATTGCACTTCCATATTCATTGGAGTGTCTTGGGGTTTGTAGATCACTTACGAAGTCGGTATTATCTTCTTTGGTTATGACGACAATGTATTAAACTCATGATGATTTCTTTCTGATGTGAGGTTCTTAGTAGAAAACACGAAGTATAAAAATACTTATATTCTCTGAGATTACATGATGAATATCAGACAAGGTGGTACAGGTCTGCTAATGACGATGGCTTGCTCGCTTCTGCCAATGATGATGGCTAATTCTGTTCTGTTCCCACTACCATCTCGGTTACAAGTCATAAAGGAAGCAGACAGTAGCTCGAACATATGAACATATGTAATAGTATAAATATCTCTTAATGTGATATCCTTATGACTCATGTATTTACCCCTATACTGCATATGTATACAGTACTGATGTGTCAATTGTCCTGACTTAGACATTCGGAGGCTACCATACATTTTAGGACAATTAACTCAGACTAGCCTATACAAAACACTTCAAACCATAGGCTAATATAAAGGTACCTCATAGGCCTAGGCTACTATACTTCTTGGCCTATCCTTAGCTGGAACCGGTACTTGACGTCGGAGACGGTCGAATCTTCATTGTTGTAATAAGGGTTGAGGGAAAGGCTGGCTCCCGGGTTTTTTTAATAATATTTCTTCTTAACAGTAGGTGGATACATTGTAAAAGTAGCTTATTCCTAGCTGTACTCCTTCAATACCAGTTAGAACCAACACCGATCCCTATACTGGTTCTTACACAGGACCCTATACTGGTTCCCTGTAATACAAACAGTTCATTTTAGGATGGCAATCTCGTGCCAAAGAGCATGCATTCGTTAGGCCTTTAGGATATGCTACTCATGCCTAACTTTACTGTTACACATCACAGTTAGCCTGACTTTATATGCATAACATGGGTGGAATTTACTCTAGAATTGACATTTTTATAAACATATGGAAGACTAATTCACATCTTAGCCTACATTTAATTGATGGTACAATTGCAACAACATGCAGACTCAACATGGTGCAACTTACGTAACAGTACCATTACAATTCTTGGCAATTGGCAGTTATATCAAAGTAAAAGTATAAAGAAACACTACCAAATGTTATGGCAACATATACATTATAAACTACGACAAGTGCATACCTTTTACAAGGAGAAATACGTTATTTCAAATTAATATAAGGGGAGAGACATTCGTTTCCCCTCAGCGTTGCCGTACTCGTCTCGAACAGAGAGATTTTAGCTTTTGCAACTGCGCACTTGGTTACAGTTACGTACTTACGTACATACACTCGATCATAGACAATCTCAACTTCGAGAATCGAGTGGCTAACTTAACATCTTGATAAGATGAAAACCAATTCGGTTTTCCAGTCCACCAATTTCCATGAGTACTGTCATAAATGCTAAATGAATGATTTCCATCATTACACATACATACAAAATGAGACACACACGTAGGCTTTTTGAATTATAGGTCGCGGTAGTTGTCTCAAGCAGGGAGCTTGGACTAATGTTTCAAAACAAATGAATGACCACAGATGACGGCACGTCACCTTAGCCTACATACTTTATCGTCTCTGGTCTGATCACATTCCTGCAAGCAATCTGGTTGACCTCTTTAGTTTTAATCTTTTATATATATGGAATAACATTCCATATTTTTATTATGTAATCACTTACACATGGTCTATTGTATAGGAACAAAACAAATACTAACTACAACCAGTATGGCTACTGCACTCACCTGTACCAGAGCAATTCCAGCATATGATGTGTCTATTCTTCGACCTGCCTGTAGGAGGAAGAAAGGAAAACAGAGAAAGAAGCAGACCAGCCAACTCACTCATTCTCTCTTCCACACACCCATCTTAGGTAAGATACAAACTGTCCCATCAGGGGCACCGGATGTGCTACACTTGTTGGGCAGCCACCACCAGACCCAAGAAAAAAGTATCCAAGGACCTGTGGGCAATGCCCTTTAGGTAAAAGGAAGTGAACGTGGTTTGACTGAGGCTAGAACCAGCATTCAAAATCCTATGAACAGACAAGTTCTTCTTAGATGCCAGTGAGGAACTTATACCTCTGAGATCACGTGCTCTAGCATGCACAGACTCAGTGACAGAACTGGCAGGTGAGGAATATGCCTGATTAATCAGCTCACACAGCCAGAATGAAATCGTGTTCTTGTCCTTTCTGGACCAGCCCGTGCTAACAGAAGGTCTAAGACACCTAGGCCTTAGGTGATGAGTCCCTTTTAGATAGCAGAGCAGAGCTCTGATGGGACAAAGTAACAAATCCTGTGGACCACTATCCACACTCATTCAGTCTCAGCCATGAATTCCAGGACAAATTCGAAGACCATAGACCCCCAACCCCTGGTGTGTTTCACATCATAACTCAGGCAAAGAAGTCCTCCAACTCTTTTCGAGAAAGCCAAGGCCAAGAGGAAAACCATCTTCAGAGTCAGGTTCCTGTCTGAACAATTGACATACAGGCTCAAATGGACCTACAGGAGACTACTCAGGACCAGAGTAAGATCCCGCAATGGAGGTTTGATTGATTGATTGATTATGGAATTTAGGGCTTAGCCCAAGCGCTGGGACCTGCAAAGGTCATTCAGCGCTGCAGTATTATATAATTAAATGAAATGAATTAGATGAATGAATACATGAATCAATTAAAACTTCTCACACAAATGACCAACTAAAACTGCAATTTAAAAACACCGAACGACACACAACAACCAGGACCAAGACGATCTCACATCACATATCAACCCCAAACCAAAACCATTCACTCTCACTCAAAACCACTCATACTGCAACCAAAGAATCCCACAGCCGAAGTCACGTAAACACACGCAAAACCAAATTCATAAAAAAAAAAAAAACGACATGCATACATCCATTCAACACCATTTAACCTTTATTAAAAACAGCAAACAAAATTTTTAATAATAATCAGGTACTTAAAATGATGACTATGAACAAAAAGTAAAAAATAAAATCAACAAAATAAAATAAAATCAACAAAAAATAAAATCAACGAGTTAAAATTTGCCATCAATTAAACTTCATAAAAAATCCCAATACATTTTAAAAAAAACTCACTAGTGCAGAAATATCTGCTTTGTCTTTTTCATCTAGAACATCGGCAAGAGATTTTCCATCAAGGTGGTGGAATCTCTGCCTCTGTTCTCTGTAATTTACACAATGCACCAAGATGTGCTCCACTGATAAGGTTGCATTACACCTAACACATACTGGTGCACTGCCACCTTCTAAAATAAATTTATGGGTTAACCTAGTGTGCCCAATACGAAGTCGCCCCAAAAACAATTTCTGTTCTCCTCTCTTTTTGAAAAGAAGAGGCCATTTTTCAATGCTTTTCCTTATCTGCTTATATTTTTTATTGTTGGCTAAGAGAGGGGAGGACCATCTCTCTTGCCATTTCCTCATGATGTACGACTTGATGGATCTCTTCATATCTATATGTGGCACTTTGGTTATCTGATACAAAATTACTCACAGCCGCTTCCTTTGCATATCTGTCTGCCTCCTTATTCCCACGAATTCCAACATGAGCCGGGATCCAGCAGAAACATACCAATTTCCTGCGACACGAAATCCAAAAGAGCCACTCCTGAGCTTTTTGTACCAGAGGATGAATTGTATACAGCTGCTTTAATGAATCTAATGCACTTTTTGAGTCACTATATATTACAAAATTTTCTTATTCGAGTTATGAATAATTTCTAAAGCTTTAACTAAAGCTGACAACTCTGCAGTGAATATGGAAGCTGACTCAGGCAATTTTGCCTCGTAAATTTCATTCCCATGCACAACTGCACACCCAACTCCACTATCAGACTTTGATCCATCAGTGTAGATCTTCACTTGTCCATCATGTTTACGGTCATGCTCCAGAAAATTCGCTTTTACCTCTTCCTCAGAATGTTGTTTTTTGTCTATTTTCTTAGAGCATAAGGAAATCTTGGAATAAGCCATGGGGGTACAGAGGATGGTTTTACTTCTTCAACTTTTTGGCGCTGAATGACCATGTCATTTAACCATTCCAACTGCCTTATTTGAAAAGGTTTGGAAGATCTTTCACCAAATTTTTTAGTCACACTCCTCTAAAATTTTCCGTGTGGGGTTCTCTCGAGAGCTTTTTAGTCGCATGGTGTACCGCAACCCAAGCTCTTCTCTTCGCAGATCTAAAGGAAGTTCATGAGAGTCAATGTAGATACTCTCAACGGGAGATGTCCTAAAAGCACCTGTACATATCCTTAATCCCATATTATGTACTACATCCAATTCCTTTAACCTGGACTTGCAGGCAGATGAATATACCTGACAGCCATAGTCCAGTTTTGATTTACATAAGGAATCATACAGCTTCAATAAACTTTTCTTATCAGCTCCCCAATTGAATCCGATACCACCTTTAAAATATTGAGATTTTTTAACCTTTGTTTTTAGAGAGTCAATGTGACTACGCCACGTTAACTTGCTGTCAAATATTATGCCCAAAAACTTTACTTCTTTTTTGTAAGAATAAGACAATCCTTCAGTTTCAAATTTGGGATAGTTTCTTTTCGGGTACATTCTGGTGAAAACGAACGGCCACAGTTTTAGATGAAGAAAATCGGAAACCATGTTCATCAGCCCATTTACTGATGACATTTATTGTCTTTTGCAGGTAGTTACAGGCTGATACAGCGTCGTATGTGGTGACATAGATGGCAAAGTCATCCACAAATAGCGAAGCCCTAACTGGAGCGGAAACAGATTTCACAATATTATCAATAGCAATGGCAAAGCAGGTAACACTTAGTACGCTGCCTTGTGGGACACCTTCTTCCGTCTCATAACAAGAAGAAAACTTATTCCCGACTCTCACTCTAATATATCGGTCCCTTAAAAAGGAGTTGATAAAGGTTGTAACATATTGCCCCTGATTCCCCATTTCATTGAGCGTTTAACAATGGCCAAATCGCCATGTTGTATCATAGGCTTTCTCCAGATCAAAAAATACCCCTACTGTTTGGCATTGATTGGAAAATCCCTGCTGAATCTGATTTGATAGTCTCAGTAAAGGGTCCAAGGCTGACGATTTTTCCTGAAGCCGAACTGAACCAGAGGATAACAATCTGTTTTTCTCTAAATGCCACATTAGACGAGAGTTCACCAATTTTCTCAAATAATTTACAGACACAGCTTGTTAGTGAAATTGGTCTGTAACTAGTGGGCTGATATGGATCTTTGTTTGGCTTTATGACTGGAACTACTATGGCTATCTTCCAAGATGGGGGAATGATGCCCGTTTCCCAGACCTTTATTGAGTATTTTTCATTAGATATATTTTAGCATGTTCTGGAAGATGTTTAATCATGTTGTAGGTTATGTTATCTGCACCAGGGGCTGTTGACTCACAAGATGAGAGAGCCTCTCGTAGTTTCCCTTAGTTGAGAACTTAGCATTATATGCTTCATTATTTCAGTGTTAAATCTAATTGACACCTTGGCATTTCGAATCTTACTGAACTGTGGTGTGTAATTTTTGGAGCTTGATATGTCAGCAAAATGCTCACCAATTTTTTCTGCAACATCAGCTGGATTTGAAATAAGCACATCATTGATTTTGAGAGTAGGAGCAGGTGATGGAACAAATTTCCCACTTAGCTTTTAATCTTTTTCCATACTAATCTTTCTGGTGTTTTAGAATTGATACCATTTTATATAGTGGAGCCCAAGATTCCTTTTTAGCTTTTCTAATATATTTTCTTTGTTTGGCTAAGGCCGTTGGTATGTAGTTTTCGTTGTTCCTTGAGGGTTTTGCCTTGAATTGCCTATAGCATTTTCTCACTATTCTTCGCAGTCTGCCACAGGTTTGGTCCCACCAGGAACTGCAGGCCTGCTTGGTTTACCCTTTGTTTTGGGATATATTTCTCGGCATTATCCAATATAGTTGCGGTCCAATAATCATATGCATCTAAGTGTGACTCAAATGACTCTACTTTCTGATGTAATTGAAAGCTTCCTTCATACTTCCTCCAATCTGCTTCATTTTCTTTCCACTTTATAGGAGATTCAGAAGGTATGTTTCTAGCATACTTTAAATGTATGGGAAAGTGATCACTTCCGTGCAAAAGTTCATCTACAGACCAGTTGAAGTCCAAGTGGACTGCAGCGTGAACAAATGCTTAAATCTATAGCTGAAAAGACATTGGTGTAAATGTTATGAAACGTCATTGAACCATCATTGTAAAGAGAGAGATCATTATTTAAGATAAAATCATCGATGGTTCTACCTACAGCATTCAAGGTATCACCTCCCCATAGACTATTATGGGCATTAAAATCTCCCAGTAGTAAGAAAGGAGGAGGTAGTGATTAGCTAGTGCCTGAATATCATTCAAAGTAATTTCTGACCTAGGTGGGAGGTAAATAGAGCAAATAGTAATCTCTTTTTCAAAGCATGCTCGAATGGCGACTGCTTGTAGGTTTGTGTTCAAAGGAACACTTGTATGTTGCAAAGACTTTTTAACAATAATTGCAACCCCCCCATGAGCGTCGATCACCATCTCTGGGGTTCATCACAAACATTTTATAATTTAATCCTGGATTGTATAATGAGTTGCCTAACTTAGTTTCTTGAAGGCAAACTACATCTGGATCATGATGGTTCAACAGTAATTTTTAACTCTTCAGAACGAGTCCTAAGGCCTTTGCAATTCCATTGCAAGATATTAAATTGGAATTTTAACTTTGATTCTTGTGCCCAGCCAAGTCATTATTTAGCTGGGTTTTCAAAGTAACACAGCTGAATGTTTTTGGATTTGAAAGTCTCTTGAGTCTGCTGCCTGGGAGACTTTTATTTTTATTAGATGAGGGGTTAGTTTGAACATTTTCCTGCACATCCTGTTTCTTCAGTTTGAGATTAGATTTATCTAAATTTTTAACTATATTTTAGTGAGTCAGCATGTTTTTTCCCTCCATTTTCAGAAGTAGCTGTTTCTGCATATGATGAGGGGAAAGGTCTGCACACTTAAATTTGAGCAGGACCAAGGACACTCTTTTCCAATGGCTTTGAGTTGATAATGGCTGGAAGGGGTCATCAAGTGGATTGAATCTATTGGAAATTGGAGTTTTAAACTCTATAGGAGAGGCTGTTCTACATTTCTTTGACTTTGGGGGTGACTGAAAACTGTCATAAGATTTGTTAAGATTTCCTCTAGATTTTATTTTTCTTTGGGCTTAACCGAAGAGCTCAACTCTGAGACAGCATTTGCTTGCAGGTCAGGGAGAGGTTCATCAATCACAGCTTTTACCACTTTACTTTGAAGTTCATTACATTCCACAGGAAGTTGAAATATCCTGAGAGGGTGTGTTATTTTTAATGATGGGTTTAGCATGCTGATGGAAGGCATTTATTTCCCATAACAGTGGAAGCAAATGAGGATCCAGCACTTTTGTTAGCACCTCGAACCAAGCGTTTGGCTTCTCCTATGCTGATAAAGTTATTATGAGCAGTGTTTTTTACAACTTCCTTTGTTTGGAAAATATATTGAGGACAGCCCCTCCAATTGGGAGAATGATTGCCAGCACAGTGGAGACAGTATTTATCAGCTGTGCAGTTGTCCTTTACATGTTCACCAGAGCACACAAAGCACTTTTCCTGGTTTTGTACAAGAGTTTGATACGTGACCATATTCAAAGCATTTATAAACCCACTGGGTTGGTCGATATTTAAATGGCTTAACCCAAACCCGAGAGTGGTCTATATCAATATATTCCGGTAAGTAGGAGCAGGTGAAAGTCAATTCAATGGCATGCTGAGTGCCTTTCAATTTTCTAATTTTAAAATGACATAAGTAGGACACATTTTTAATATTTCCTCCTCTTCAAACTCATATAGGTCTCTGCTATAACTATACCCCGTTTAATGTTAAATGATCGATGAGGAGAATACAGTAAAATATTACCATCTTCAGTTGGTTGGAATTTTGATAGCATCTTAATCTGAATATCGTTATTAGCTTTGATCAAGACTCCTTTACCATATCTTTTAATATTGCCTTTAGGAATGGCACCAATCTTCCTCTGTAAATACTTGCATGCTGTTAGAAAGTTTCTTTGCCCTGTTTGTAATTTGCAACATGCCAAATCAATTTGGGTCATCTTTTGCAGGTGTTTTGGCTATCAACCTCAAATTTGCTGGGCACATAGTCTGTCTCATCCTCTTCCAAATTGTTTATATTAAACAACTTCGCATGGCAAACTGAACCAAAGACATTTTTACCATCAAGATTTTCTAGAGCTTTGGAGGCATATTCAGCTTTGCAAAAGGTTATGTAGCTTTCATAAGAGATGGGACTTTTAACAATTCGTAATTTTATTCTATCTACCTTGCCAAACTGTTTCATGTAATTATGTAATAAGTCAAAATCGACTTTTATCACTTATATTACTACAATATACAACTCTTAGATTTTCATTTACACCACCAGTATTTACACCCTGGTGTCCCGGTGTTTGGTCGAGTGGAGAGCCTAATGCGGAATCCTTAATCAGGCGAGAGTCATCAACAGAGGGGGTTAAATAAAAATCCATCAGACTATGGTGTGAACATTCATCCAGGTTGGCCCCATACCCACCATCGAGCCACAATTAGAGGGTGATATAGCACCCTAGGAGTCCTACCCAGATATACACCCCACACCCAGTGCCTTGAGGGTCGTCAGTCCGTCGAGATCAGACCCAGCACTGAGTGCAGAGTTTAACATAAAAGTTTCCCCTCGCTCGGACACGTCAGGTACTCCAGTTCTACGGGTGAGGAGGAATGCCGTCCAACCTCACCCTCCATCAAATCAGAAGGATTGTCAAAGCTTGGCCAAGTCCATTCCAAAAGTCGTCGACAAAAGCAGTCCAAAAAACGGTCAAAATTTAGAGGTTGGAGAGAAGGGTTCAGGAAAGAAAGAAAAGAGAGAAGGATTAAAAGTGAGAGAGAAAAGGGTTGTAGGATGTTCCGTCAGGACCCGGGGCACCTATAGGAATGCACGAACATTCCCATAGAAGCCAGGGTCCCTTATCCCCTCACCACTAGAAGGAGTCCTACTCGAGGGGAATGGAGGTTTGAGTTCTCTTGGTGAAAAGGATTGTTTGAAAACTCCTGAACAACATCAAAATTACCTAGGAAGAGATGTCCATGCCCTTCAGGTGCATAACAAACCCCAAGGCAGCCCTGTAGCCTCTGGCAGCCATGACGGAAAGACATTTCTCAATCCACTGAACTGAAGTTCCAAATGGAAAGAAACCCCCATTGACGACATCAATCAGAATTCGCAGCCATTTGCCCTGGTACACTGCTGATGAAGATCTGAGATAGCTGGACATCTGGCCTGCAGCTTTGCAAGAAAAGCCTCTCACTCACAGGAGATACTTGATAGTCTCCAGCCATGAAGAGATAGGGACTACCGACTGGTGAAACCTCTCCACATGAGGCTGGCAAAGGAAGTGATGCCATGGGAATTTCTCTCGGAACCTCTAACAGAAGGGACAGGAGGTCTGGGAACCACTCTGCCTCCTGAGGCCACAGAGGTGCCACTAAGGTCATCCTGAGTTTTCAACAGCTCATTACCCTGTTCAGGACATGACAGATCACGCAGAATGGAGAGAAGGCGTGCACCTCAAGGTTGTCCCCAGGATGCTGTAGAGCATCCTCTGCCAGAGGCTAGAGGATCTGGAACCACCGAAAGGTGGACCTCCAGCTTCCTGTTGAACCAAATGGCAAAGAGATTTAACATGGGTCTTCCCAAAAGGTGAAACAGCCTGTCCACTACATCCTGATGCAGAGACCACTCCGTACCTAGGACTAAACTACGATGACTTTGTTTGTCGGCCACTATATTCCTCTTGCCTGTAATCTACCAGGCCACGAATCCCACCAAGTTGTCGATCGCCCCGCTGGTGTATCTCGACTGTCAATGAGCGGAGTTGGCAAGTCATCCCGTGGTGTTGTCCGACATCAGAATGACAGAGTAACCCTCTACCCTCTATCAGAACTCCCACAGACCTAGAAAAGCTTGCTTTCAACTCAAAAACTTTGATATGAAACAGTCTATCCTCTGCACTCCAAACACCCGAGGCCAGGAGATCATCAAGATGAGCACCCAACCATCAATGAGTCTGAGAACTGGAGGAAATCTGGGGTTGGTCAAAGTAGAGGGACTCTTACCATAAGATTCTGGTCGTCCAACCAAC